>NC_088175.1:19079974-19379974 GCF_028769735.1 Zonotrichia leucophrys gambelii
ACTTAACTTTGACAATAAAAGAAATTGTCTTACAACGACTTCACAAGCTAAACAATAACTGAAAGAAGGAATACTTCCAATGATATTTCAGATGCATGTAATGCACTTTTTCATCTGTCATACTGGAATATGTCAGCTTAAAAAGGGAAAGGAGAATAAAGAAAAATATGTTTTAAACTATAAGCATAATAAAAAATAACACCCCAAAAGAGGTAATGTTTCAATGTATTTTGATATTGGCTCAATTTCATTTTTAAGGGACATTAAAAAAATAACAGAAGAAAAAGTGAAGAATATTCTATGATACATTAATGTCTTTATCCATTTGTTTTGTCTGGCTTCTGTGTTGTAACACATTGTAGGAGCTAGAAAAAAAAATATACAACTCTTATAAAAGTAATATTTACCCAAGAAAAAATATTGCTCTTGTTCTGGTTCATCTAGTTCCATTTTTATGTTGTATTTCTGGCCAAGAACACTCTCCAGGAGTTCTTTGATCATCTGGTCTGAGGGAGATGGAGAAGTAGACTGCAGGGAAGCAATTATTTCATCAATAGACCTTGCAACCACTTTCACAGGCAGCGCTGGGGTGGAAGTAGACTCTTCAGATTTGCTCTGCTGGAAGTTCTTCTCGTATATTTTTGAAATGTCTGGTCCAGTTACATCCCTTGCCTCTTCCAACTCTTCTTGAGCAGACCTCACACTTGGCTGCTTACTTCCTTTTCCCAGAATCCTTCTCTATTCAACAGCTAAATCTTGTTGCTTGGCTTTTGAAATCATTCTGTGTCTCTTCTTTCAGCTCTCCCTAGTTATTTTTGCTTTTTTTGAAATGCTTTCACTTGTATCAGAATCTGTAGAGCTAAATTCAGTGCTATCTTTAATGACTACACCTGTTTCTTGAGTTGTCTCTCTTTAAATTCTGAAGAGCCATCTGTAGCATACACACTCAATCCTTAACTTTATTCACAATTTTTGTCTTTATTAATGAGATAAGGGAGCTATTAACATGAAAATTAAATCCAGAGTAATGACTTCTAAGGTGGTCCTGGGTGTTTGTCTGTTACAATTTTTTTTTAGTGGTACCTGCAAATGATACTATTACTGGAAAAGTTACAACTGTAATTTCATGAATAAAGTTGCAGGTTTTCCGTTGATTTTTCCAGAGCAACTTCCCTGATTTTTTGTTAGCACTGTTTTTTATAGATTTATTTCTTCTAATCATCACCCTGAGTCAGGAGTTTGTTTTTTCATGTCTCTTGCTTCAGAAGACACCCTTACTTTCTGTGAACTTCAGAACACCCAGTGAATTAATTAAGAATATTTTTATTTATATTCATGACAGGCTCATGTAGACTCTTCGACCTCTGGAGAGGATAATGTTCTTAACTGAGGCAATTGATCTGGTGTTAAATCTTCCAATAAGGGCTAATGCTCATGTTCCTGAGAGCAGTAACTATTGCTTGTTTGATCTTCAGACTACCCACTGAGATTCCTTGCATTTAGTATCATGTTCCTTAACCATATTCAGTGCCTCCACATAATTCAGTCCGGAGTACTGATGTTTTCTAGCAATTTTCTCTTACTGTATGCAGTCTGTAAACTCAAGCACAAATGAGGATTCATATTTTACGCACATACAGAGGCACCCCCTTGCAAGGCTCTTCCATTTTGCTAAGGGCCCCATTGGTGTTAACAAGATTGTTCAGAACAAGTGTTATGAAGCACCAGCAATACCTATCAGCATTTTACATCATAATTTCTAATTTTGGGAGTTGGAAGGAAACCTCAAACAGGAATAAAAAGAAAAACAATAAAGTCAGTGACCACTGAGCCCCTCCAAGTCCCACTCCTGCCTGTCCCGAGGCCTCCTGGCTGGTGGCCTCGCCGTCCCGAGGCGGAACCACCGCCGCTGCCTCTGGAGCCGGGCAGGGCAGGGACGAGCGGGGAGAGAGCGGAGAGAGAGCGGGGAGAGAGCGGGGAGAGAGAGGAGAGAGCGGAGAGAGAGAGGAGAGAGAGGAGGCGGGAGAGAGCGGGGAGAGAGAGGAGAGAGTGGAGAGAGAGCGGAGAGAGAGCGGGGAGAGAGAGGAGAGAGCGGAGAGAGAGCGGAGAGAGCGGGGAGCGAACGGGGAGAGAGCGGGCAGTGCCCGCTGCCGCCCCCACCGAGCGCTCTGCCCCGGCAGCACCCGGCACTCAGAGACCGCGACGTGAAGTATTTTATGAGTCGGGCACTGGTGAGACATTCCTCTCCTAAGTGAGCTGAAACGCATCAGCCTCATCTGGGCATGTCATTAGAAACGTGTTTCTTCCAGCTTATCCGCAGGATCCTGAAAGGCGCGGGATGGGCAAGGGATTTGTACCTTGTTAGCCTCATTTCCCTCCTGTGTGTAGCAACCCTTGCTCTGCTGTCAGCTCTGCCATGAGAACCAAACATATGAACTGCACTTCTGGGAGCTTGTGCACCATCCATTGCAGTTGTTTCCTGGGTGCAATTAGTTTCTTACAAAACTAATTTTTGTTATTGTCAAAGTCTCAGCTTGGAGATGAAAGCCCTAGTCAGCTGTGTGTGGTTCATTCATCATCATCAATAAAGTTTGTGTTATTGGGATTTTATTTTCAGTACTAGCAGTTGTGCAACAGTAGAGACTCCGTCGGAGAGTCCATAAACCAAACAGCTTTGCAGTATTAAATGAGCAAAAATCTGAAACCAGTTCTCTGAGAGGAGTCCTGGCACCATGTCTTGCAGTTTTACTAGCCAATCCTTCAGAGAACAGAGATGTCGAACATATTTGATAGCTGTCTGGTGAAAGTTAAATTTTAACAGTGGTTCTTTCCACACATGAAGTATATACTACAAGTGGACCAAAAAAAAAAAAAAAAAGAGTGTTTCGGTGTCCAACAAATACAGGAAAGATAGCAAATGCCAAAAATCATCAAACTTCAGGAAATAAATTTTAAAAATTAACTTAGAAATTAAAGAAAATGTGGAAAGTTGAACTGAATCTATCAAGACGGTCATAACCATGGCCTACAAACTTACAAAGTGACATTGATCAGGTTCCCAAGAAGGCTGATGGTCTAGAACACATGCAAAGGTAAGCAGATTATAGCAGTAAGGGGAAAAAAGTAGTTTCCTGCACATAATATGAATGCAAAGTGCTGGAATTTCCATGAATTTCTGGATTGTAACAGTTCACAGTATTATGCTTTTCATCCGCTTAAGTCTGTTATGGTGAGTAAAAATAAAGACTTCTTTTCTTTTTTCCACTTTGGAACCTCCAACACCCATGTGATCACAAGGAACTGTAGGGACTAACTGCAGATATTGGATTCAAATATGGCATTAAACTGATTAAAAAGCTCCACTGGTCTAACAGGCAAATGTCTCCTATTATCTTCTCCTTTCTTTGTAGCTTTCAGCTACATTTTTGTGGGTTTTTTTCTCCTGCTTAATTGTATTCCTGGAGTTCAAGGGGTACAGAGTGTCTTGCTTGCAAAGAGCGAAACTTATACTAGGCTAGATGGCTAAGTTTTAGCTTGATAATGCAACTGAAAACCTGTTGAAGATTGAAGTTATTGGCCAGTCATTACATGCCAATTAATAGCAAGTTTTTTCTTCTGATAGCAAGATAACTGATTAAAGCCCTGTGATATGCCCTAGAAGGCTTCTCTATTTGGTGCCTAATTTGCTTCTCTGTCTGTCTAGCAAGAATCCCAGAGTAGCTGGAGAAGCAGTAGGTAGAATATCAAACAGCTGTTCTGTGTTGAAGGATTCCTGTTAGCAGTCCAGGCCATTAAAGCAGTTCAGAACAGGAATGAAGTGTTCGATTGCCACATTGAAGATGAATCCTATTAGCAGTTTAATGCAGATGTAAGCCTAGAGAACGGATTCATTTCAAACTAGTTAAACAGTAAGTAAAGCTTCAATGATTTCGTTTACCTAGAACAGTTCCTCTCTGCAGGAGTCACAGTGGGATGTGGAAGAAAAAGCCCTGCATGTGAAGAGGTATTTGCATCAGGAAGTTCCAGTAAGAACCTGCTGAATGACAAGAAGGATTTGCATTAAAAAAAAAAAAAAAAAAAGTCTTAGGAGGAAGGAAAAAACCTTAGACACAAATTTCCTCTTTAGGTTAATAGTGGCGATAAAATGGCAAATGAGTATGCTGTGTTATCTTACTGCATCTGTTGGCTGTCAGTTCTGCTTGCAGAAGGGCAGAGGCTGACTCCTGGGGAATGCAGTTACCCTGTGAGAGAGGTTCAAGCCTTGGTTCTTAAACATGTCCTATGTTAGTGGTCTCTAGGCCTCATAAGCAAAGCAAGTAAACACCCAAGGGGATCTGGTGTCAAGTCCCAAACACTACATTTTTCCCCCCACTAAGCCACACATGATGCTTAGCAGCCATTCCTGGAGAAATTGTTGCCAGTATATCCTCTAGATCCTTTAGCTTGAACTCCAGAGATGATAACTGCACAGATTCTCATCTCTGATACACAGGAAAACAGAGAAACCTTTTTCCCCCTTTCCCCAGGTATTACTATTATCATCCCTTAATGATCACAGCTATGCTTGAAGCCTGAGGGTGGGGAGTTTTATTAACATTAAGTATTTAGTTAAACAGGTTAAGCCCTATCTCTGAGATTGCAAATTCCAAAATTTAATCAGTAGATGAATCTTTATAGTTAGCAAATGGATCTAGATTTGGAAAACCTTCTGCAAGTTCAGTCCCTGGGTACACATTATTATTTTTCATAATTAGACCTCACCAGATCACTAAGCTTTCTAATGTCATATAAATTGTGTTATCTAAGTTATTAGTCTATTAATGTTATAAGGAAGTTTTTTCCTTCTTAGGAAGAAAAGCAATCATTAAAAAATTGTTCAGCTGGTTGGAGAAATTAAAAAATGCAATTCCTCATCTCTGACATTGTCTGAGTCGATGTCGTGTAGGAAGTTCCACCCCCAGTGCACATCACTTCCAGGATCCAAGCACATGATAGACTGAGATGCACATAGTGCCCCACAGACACTGGGAGGCAACTGGAGTTAATCATGCCTCCAACAGCCACCTTCATTTAAGCAACCCGAAATCAGGACAGCATGGCCCCTATGAAATACCTACGGCCTGCTATGGGCTCTTGAGAAAATACCACAGAGAGACCTTGGAAAGATGAGCAGTTCTTGTTTAAAGGAAAGTAAGAGCATGATTACTTTGCCAACTCTGTGGCTCACACCTAGTTTGACTCTAAATGCTAAGCCTCACCTTGATATCCTTTTCCAGCTGGCTGTGACAATCTTTGACCATGTCATAGTCCAGAGCTCCCCAGCCCTGCAGGGTGGTGCTGCATTCTCCCTTCTGCTGTGCTACAGCCAAAGCACCAATCCTGTCTGCCTCAGAATGGCTGTACACGTGCTCAAAACTATTCCTCAATGCCACAGTTCAAAAAGGATAGCAGCATATTTACAAATACATTTTCACCATGACGTCCAAGTAACATTATTCCATTTTAGAAACAAAGAGAGACTGAATGACTGTCTGAAGTCCCCTAATAGAACCAGTGGTAAATTCCTAACTGAATCTGTGTTTCTGACTGATAATAAAGAGAAAATCAGAGGTATGTATACTCAGGAACAGGCTACTCTTTGCTTTTCTGGGGCATCAACATGCTCAACATTTCTGCCAGGTAAATATATAAAATGGCCATAAATAATCAGAGTAAATGGATTAATTATAAGCTAAAATTCTGAGCTGCGAATTTTGGGTATTGGGAATGTAGCACAAAAAGTTCTCTGACAGTTACACTGTGAGGACAATAATCTGTAGCAGAATAGTAAACGGCAGAGGGGTTATCTCTTAAATCAGACAGTGTCAATACTGAAAAGACTTTTTGTTAGTTGCATCCAGCTGAGCTGAAGGAAATACTTTTTTTTCCCAGTGATCAATCTATATTGAATCCCTTGTGCAGTAAGCAGCCATGGAAAGGTTTTGTGGAATTAGTATTATAAATCACACATTCAATCCCTTTGTGAGTGTTGAAAGCATTGTCATTCTTCTAATCACTATATCCTATCTTTGATCCATAACAAACATGCACACCCAGCTCTACTAATCTCCATTATGATTGTAAGATATCTGTATTTGCTAGTGCCATGCCAGCAGAAATAGTTAACATTTTTTCTTCCTCCTAGGATTTTGGGCTTTGTCTTTTTTTTCTCCCCTCCCCATTTAAGAACAGTGGCATTTCCTAATATAATATAATGTAATTAAAAATAGATATAAATAAAAAAGTTGAGAACAAGATGGACCTCTTTTATTATAAAACGTATTTATAATGAGAAGATCAATACAATGAGAAAATCACTTGGTCATTTTGAGTGATAATGATTCACAGATTTATTTTTAGCATGACATGACAGTAAAGTTTCCAAGTACATGCTAATTTATTATATAGCCCAAGAGAAATTGCATGAGTTACTTCTGGAAGGCCATCACACATGGCTGTTATTATAGGCACAAGGTCAGAGACATTCCTGGCTTTGAATAAGGCTGTAAGCAATAAACAGAAATTACAGCTAAACACCTGACATAGTCTTTTCTGGGATTGGGCCTTTGCTTGCTTTAGTTTTAAAATTTGATTATATTTGATGGTATCAAAGATATATCTCTACTCTCCATTGTCTTTCAGTTAATATAGCAGGTTTCCAATTGGCCATTCCAGTCCAACTCTTATGCTCTCTTAGGACAACAGTTTGGTAGTGAATACATAGGTGTAGATACAATGTGTTAGTAGATCTCAGGTTTCACAGCTGAAGACTCAGTTTTGGTGGACATATCAATCTCACTTAATCACAAGAAAAATCTTCACATCACAGCAACAAAAAGAAATACCCCTCAAAGGGCAGGGGGAGTTGTCTGCAGAGGCTGAAGTTCCAGCTACCTCTAAGGACAATGTTTGAAAAGATTTAAAGGATTTCTGGGAATTGATAGATTTTGGAGCAAATATTCATAGATCCTGAAAAGGGGGAAATGGCTTATTCAATGGATAATGGCAAAGCCAACTGATGACCTATGAAATTGTTTGGATGGAAGAGAGGAGTTTTCTCTTTAGGGGGAACTGAAGGAAAGTTCAGATGTTAGATTCCCTCTCAATCATCCCACCTTAACACATAAAAAGGAGTAAACCTGAAACTACATGCACAGCAGAAACATTTCAGCAGCTGCCTTTTCGGCTAGAAAGGGATGGAGGAGGAATGAATTAAATCTGATTCTTACCTTGTCTCTCCTGTAGCTGCACAGAGAACTGAACCCAAGTGATGGAAGCCATGTGGTGATCTAAATAATCTTCATTATGTCAGTCTCTTTAAACTATTCAGCAGCTTTCAAATTCACCCTTGAAGTACTTGAAGCAGCAGCAGAAGCTTAGACCAGCTGCTGGAATGATGAACCACTCTTCAAAATACTGAACCAGCTTCTTCCTCTGGGAAGTCCTAACATTTTACTAAATCCAGACCTTCCTCTACTTTTCCATAGGCACTGGTTAACTATACTACTTTATGGATCTCATGACTTTGGGTGTTACCAGTTAATACTCACACTCTCACATTTCAGAGTAAAACTACAGATTGTGTTAGGGTTTCTGGTCATCCTTTTCCAGCATCATTTTTGCTATACACAAGTTATGTCCTGTAATGGAGTAAATAGCCAGTGTTTCTATATCTGTGAAAATGCTGCTACACACCCCACAATTGCTCATTGTCCTTTTTAATACAGCTCAAGAAAATGAGCAGTGAATGCAGCTTGAATTAATTTATGCTCTAGGAACTGCAAGCTGGATAACACTGTGGAACTGCTCCCTGAGGAGGGCTTTAAATAAGCCAGCCTTTATTTTGAACATTTAATTCTTCAGAACTGTCAGGCAAGGAAGCCATGTAGAATGGATACTGGTATCTCTCAATGCTTTTCTGCAGAACTACTGTAGAGACAGAGACAGTGAAATGAATAGTTTTTGCAGGTAAAATAGAAGATAGCAAACAATTTGAAAATATGTTGATGTGCAGTGAAAGAAAGTAGCATTCCTTCACTCTCCGTCTGTCAAAATTAAAGGTATCAAACCAAGTCTACCTTTTTAGCATAGGAAAGTCAGCTTGCAAAGGAACTGGGGTAGTATATTAAGATGTTTATTACAAAGAGCTGATCAGCTCTGAATCTATTGTCCAATACATAGATATTGGTTTCTATCAGGAAAGCGGATATTCTCAAAGATAACTCACTGCAGGTTTTGGAGAAACAAGGCTATTGGAGACTGGAAATACCTTTGATTGCAGTGGCAGATATTGTTGGGGCAGGATAGGCAGATTTTGGCCCATTAAATTACTGAGACAACTTTAACAAAGAAATAATTCTAGAATTCATGCATAGGTGAATCTCCTATCAAACATTGTTTCTTATACCAGTTTGTTTAGATTAACTGCATTCACTGCCTTAGTTTGCTTTCTCTGCTTCCAGCAAAAATCTGTATATATCCTGAAACACCATTTTTGAAATGTGGAGGAGGTTCTAAAAAGTGGGTGACATCTAAGTACTTGTGTTTATCTGTGCATAATCATATTCCCATCTCTTCTGATAGTGTTTCTTCCATGCCATAGTACTGTGGCAACTATAAAACAAAACACCCTTTAAAACAAAATAAACCAAGCAAGATTTTCAAAAATATATCAAGTAATTGAACAAGAACAAACACACTGATTGAAATACATGACAGAAGCATTTACATTTTGTTTCAGTATATCATAACATAAGTAAAACAAACTATAACTGAAATAAATACCTACATGACTGCTCTTGAATCAAATTATAATTATCAACTGGATTTATTCTGGTAACAACTAAAGTAAAACACACTTGATCAATCACATGCTGAAGTGTGGGCATCCTGCCAGCTGGAGTTCTGGAAACAGCATACATACCTCTAACCATATTAGCAAAAATAATCTGGTTGTTTATGATGGGTAATGATTTACATAGTTAAGAACTCTTTTATTACACTATAGGAAAAAAAACTCCAAAAGAACACAAAACAGAATCTCCCTTATTCTCATCACTGTAACCATTGAATATCAACATTCATAATTGTTCATTTCATTATTTGTTCCTCTTTCTCCTTTAATTGGTCAGATACATGAGTATTTTCAGATGGTGGGATATTATTTGTTATGTCATTCAAGTCTTATGATATCAGCTCTGCAGGATGCCTAGAAAATGAAACGCAATGAATTGCACTGAAAATATAGAATAAAATGAAATGAAATAATAAAATTAAGTAAAATAAAATAAAATAAAATAAAATAAAATAAAATAAAATAAAATAAAATAAAATAAAATAAAATAAAATAAAATAAAATAAAGTCTGCAACGGAACATCAGTGTTGTAACGAGCTACACAATGTCTCCAGGGCCTGGCAGAGCGGCCATGAAAGGAGCGCGGCCCTGAGCGTGACCCGTGAGGGCCCACCGGCCCGGTGCCCCCGGGAGCGCTGCCCGGGCCCCGAGGGCGCGGCCGCGGCGGGACCGGGCCTCAGGGGCCCTCGGAGGGGCCGCGCTCCCTCGGGCCCCCGGGCGGCACTGCCCGGGCCCAGCAGCCCCTGCTCCCCGCGGCCCCGGGGACTGGGAAGGCGCGGCCGAGGGCCCGGCAGCGGGCAGGGCCCGGCCGAGGGGGGTGAGCCGCCCGGCCCTTCCTGCTGTGGATGGTGCGGCGGGGAGGGCACGTCTAGCCCGCCCTGGAGAACCAGAGCACGGCTCCTGGGCAGCAAGAGTGACTGTAGGAAAAGGGGTGCCCTACCTCGGGCCGGCCGCAAGAAGGAGGCCACTTGATCGTCACGGTCGAAGATTGGAAGAATATTCTCACTTAGCAAAAGCTCAGAAGCAAATGATGACCCCATGCAGTGCCCTCTCTGCCCGGGCCCTGCTCCCCAGCGAGAGGAGGGTGAAAAGCCGCCTGCTCGCCCCTGAGCTCCGGGGGCAGGGGCGCGGGAGCGACCGCCCCGACGGGGGCTCTTCCGGCCGCCTCTGGGGGACCCCCACGGGCTCTTCTCAATGAGACCTCAGCCACAGGAGCGTAGAACCGGGGCAGCCGTGCCTGTGTGAGGGGCGGAGGCAGGGAGGGAAAACAGCCCCCCATCGGACGCCTTCTCTGCGGGCTCCCGCAGAAGGAGAGGCGCTGCCGGCAGTCACCTAACCCCGCTCCCGGAGCACCCACGATCCCTCCCGGTCCAAAGCACCAGGCTCTGGGCACAGGCACACTCCCAGACGGTCACTGTTTGCCCGCTTGAATGGGTGGGATTTCAGGTTGGAAATAGATGGGAAGACAGACTTCCTATCATGGGGGAGGCTGGGGTCCCACAATGTTTTCGGGGACCCGCTGCTCAGTCTTGGGCCAGTCTGGAGACCCAGGTGTGAGGGAGCCTCTGCAGGAGACAGATCCAGGCAAAGGAAAAGAAGGATGTAAGGACAGGGCAGGGAATGCATACCGATGCGGAGATAACCTCACAGCTCCTTCCCGAGCTAAACGCCTGGCCCGCGCAAGCACTGCCGAGAGAATCTCGTTCAAAAGACGATGATAATTTGGATAAAATAGAGAAAGCCCCTGCAAGTCAAAGCGAAGGGCCGACAGATGCTGCTGCTGCCAGGGGGAACTTAAACCGGAACGAACTGAAACAGCGCTCCGCGTTAAAATTAAAGCTCCCGCCGCTTGCACCGGCCCACGGGTGGGAGAGAGCCTGCGGGCGGCGCTCCCGGGCGGCGCTGGGCCCCAAGGAGCTCCGACCCGTGGGCAGCGCCGCGCCGGGGCCAGCTCCGGTTCTCCAGCAGCTGCGGGAAGCCCCTTCCCAGGGGCCAGAGGGCCATTCCCAAAACTCAGACGCTTGCTGAGCGGCCTTTGCGGGGCCCAGCTCTTCCTGACAGTGTTGGTAACACGGTGTCCCCTGGAAGTCCTGCCCCCGCTCCACAAACATATTTCCGTATTTTTAGGTCAGATTCTATGTTTGCACCGTTGGCAGAGAGCACTTGTGGAGCAATGAGCTGAGACCCTGATCCCATCTAGCCCAGTAAAGCTCACCTCAGCCTGCACTTTCTCCAGGTTGCACTAAAAGCTCGTCCTGAAAAAAAAATGTGAAAACCAAAGAAAGAAAAAAAGAAGAAACAAACAAACAAAAAGTGTACAGAAACTGATGCTACTCGAACGAGAGCTGAGGAAAGGTGTAATTAGGGGCAGTGCTACTAACCTGACTCCTGAAAAGCCCATCAGCTAGGCGCGACTGGAGAGCTCCTGGGTACTACACAGCGTCCCGCATCCTAGGAGAGTGCTTCTCTGCTGAGCCTGCTGTAAAGAATACTGATAAATCCCGCTGGACTCGCAGAGCATCCTACATAGGGCTTCACCACATAAAAGCTCAAGTACAGGGCAAGGGCAACTACCAAAATACCCGCTTTTTCCTGTGGCTGTTGGAAGAGGCGTTCTGACCCTTTTCTGGACTTAAGGGAGGGTTTTCTCCACCAGGGCTGCACCACAGCAACCGGACCGAAGAGAATTTCCAGCAGCGGCTGGCTCTGACTAGGGCTTGCTTATTATACATCAAGTCGAGAGGCGCTAAGCAGATTAAGAGAAGATCCTGCCTGTGCCCTCTCCTCTGGGAGCAACCTCGGGAGGGAGCTAAGCCCGCAGCCGGACAACAGGAGGCGCTGAGGCTTTGCACAAGCCGCGGCTCCCCTCCCCTCCCGGGCCGCGGGCACCCCAGCCTGGGAGGCCTGGGGGCCGGCCCGCAGGGCGGCTTTGCCGGCTCCACGTTTGCTCCGCCCGGTGAAACGCCTCCGTGGTTTGTAGCAGCATCCGATGAGCGTGGCCGGCTTAGTGCCTGCCCTTTTTTCCAGGTACGGAGTGACCCAGCATGGGCTGCCCTGCGTCCCGTCGGGTGTTGCTCCCGCGGGGCTGGGCCCTGGAGAGCGAGGCAGCACCGCCCCGAGGTCACCCAGTGGGGGGTTGCCGGCAGCGGGGTCTCTGGGACAGCTGCACTGCTGCCAGCATCCCCGCATGCCGCTGGGCTGCCAGGGGGGAACCGTACTCCACACACCTCAAACACTGAAATGGGCAAGCCGCCACCGAAGGGTCTCTGTTTTCAGACATGTAATACACCGCTTCCATTAGGAAAAGAGGAAGGATGCATACATCATTCTAATATTTCTTAGATATTCCACTGGGGTTTGTCCCAATTTCCATGGGTGTAATTTGACCATTTGAGAAAGCAGGGGTTTAATCCAGTGCTTTTATATATTTTATTTCCTTCAAGACATATTTTCATTTGTTGTTCTCCTCTGCTGATTCCAGTGTTTTGTTTGTTTCGAGGATTTGACTTAATTCTGTTGCCAGATAAAAAAATAAAAAAATTAGAAAATTAAAAAATTTAAAAATTAAAAAGTTAATAAAAAAATAAAAAAGGAGAGAAAGAACAAAGAAAGGGGTAACAGAAAATGCATTTGGATAACAAGTTAAAACATATTTGTCGTGGCAGAGATATGCTGTATCTCGTCATTTGAATTCTGTGCCTCTGTAAGAAACTTTAAAATCCTGTTTGTGGGGGTGACATTTCCACAGATCACTCGAGAACAAATCACTGTGGAAGCAACTTTGGCCATCCTGAAGAATAAACACGTCAAGCTGAAATTCATACCCGAGTGTGTATTATAGTTTGTGTGGTATGATTAAGCCTTTTTCAAAATCACAAGAAGCTTTATTTCCCCTTCAAATTCCCACTGTTGGAAAAGTTGTTTGGGTTTGGGGGGGGAAGGGTTATTAGCTGCTGGTTGGTGATGTAGACTTTTTGTTTTGTTTTGTTTTGACTTTTTGGTTTTTGTTTTCTAGTATCAGGTGATAAAAGTTCTAGTAGCTAGGTGGAACGAACTCACAAGGGATAGGATAGAGAAACCTAAGAAAAGTCCGTGGTGTTGACATAGGCTCGAAGAGCCGGACAGGACAGAAAATGTTTGATCCCTCTGCAAAGACTGAGAGATTCCTTCCATAATAATGAAAAGCTTTTTCCAATGTCAGTTTGTTTTATCGGTGTTTTTTACCTTTTACCAGCCTCTGTAGAATCCTCCTCCCCTGCTCGTTGTGAGAAATCAGGTCAATAAGCAAGAAGTTGGAAATTAGGTACTCGCTACCTATTATTGCTGCTCCTGGGCTTCTGGTATCAGAGAAAGCTTCCAAATGAGCCTTCTGGGCTGAAGGCTTTCCACAGTAAAGATATAAAATGGTTCTAGTGACTCACCTGATGTTTGCCAAGTGGAGGTTAATATCAGTGGATCCGCATTCAGGCCTCTGTCCTTATTTATTGGGAACCCATAGTATTATGTCTCAACACGGTGACTCTCATGGTTTCTGAACATAAGGCACTCGAAAAAGCAATATCATTATCACCATCGACATAGGACGGCACCCCGTTTGAAGGGCTATTTTAGCCCGGAGGAAGGGGGCTTGTGGTGGGACGAGGGTTGGGAGGGCTTTGGGGAGCCTGGAGCCGAGCCTCCTGCTCGCAGCCCGTAGCGCCCAACCCGATCCCCTGCCCCGAGGGCGATGGGAACGTGGGGCACTGCGGCAGGGCCTGGAGGGACCCTTCACAGCGGGAACCAGCTGTGGAGTGACGGGCGGGAGAGGGGGCAACCTGCGGACTTCAGGACTCGGGACTTTGAAGCACGTCCCGGCCATCAAGTTAAAGGAGCATCTACCGGCCTTTAGTAAATATTGCCTCTAATCTCAGGGGTTTAAGGCTGGATGGCCTTTTGCGTTCTCTTCAAATAGAAGGGGCTGCCCTTCCTTCGTCTGCCTGATTTTATTTCCCCCTATTCCTCCTAGCATTTGTCCTGTCCACCTGAAAGGGTGGTCGTGCCCGTCCCCCGTCCCATCCCGTCCCGCCCCCCGCCCCCCTCTTTCCCTCTCTCCCACCTCTGTCTCTCCTTCTTTCCCCACAAGCTTAAACCAATTACGCAGCTTTGCAAATAAAGTGCCGCCCGGGGGGAGTTGCAGGCGAGGGGGACTGCCTTGTTTGCAGGTGCATCTCCGGCTTTGTAGGTGCGAACGCCTTTGTGCGGCGGACAAATGGGGAGAGGAGGAGGAGGAGGTGGGTACTTCTGCGACGTAAGATCCACATCAGCTCAACTCCACTCACATCCCAGCCGCACTTCCTCACTTTCTCAACTGTCTCGCCCCACACCGCTCCCTGCCTCCTTTTTGGCTGGTTATAGAGCAGAATTCAGCACCCCCCGCCCCTCCTGAGAGCTGGCTTCCTGCTAGGTCGGGCTTTCGGGCTCTTTTCTGCTGCCCGTCGCTCGCTTGCAAGAAGGCTGGATGGTTACACCGGGCAGGTTGGCTCCATAATGTTAGGGACTGTGAAAATGGAAGGGCATGAAACCAGCGACTGGAACAGCTACTACGCCGACACTCAGGAGGTGAGTAAATCCCAGGGTCTGGCTTCGCTGCTGCCCCTGTGCAGGGGAGGGGACGACCTGGGGGTGGCTAGGGGTCTGGAGGGGGCAGCAATCGGAGGAATCGGTTTGCAGTCCAGATCCTGCCAACGCAAACGTACCTCCCCCTCCCTCCGGCGCCGAAACTGGCTTGGCTTCCCCAAGGAAAACATAGCTTCCAGGAGCCCTGGAGGCGTTTGGGGAAGACTCGGGGCGGCTGCGAGCCCGCCAGGAGGGCCGGGGGGCCGGGGGCAACCCTTGATCTCATCTAAGAGGCGTAATCTTCTCTGGCGGCGGGCACAAAAGCACCCCGTAAACTCTTGGCTCGGGGCAGAGCGCTCGCCGCGCCGCCGGCACCCGCCGCCTTCCCTGCAGATGGCAGGGGCCGAGGGAGGCGGACGCCAGCGCGTCCTGGTCTGGGGCAACGCCTTCTCCGAGCTTCTCGGCGGGACCCCCGGCCTCTCGACTCGCCAGCAGCGGGCCCTCACCTGTTAAGGCCGGGCGAAAGGAAAGCAGGGGGAAGACCAGCCGTTTGTCCGTACTTTGCGGACGGGCTGCCCAAGGCGTGCGCTGCTGCCGCGGGCCGGCTGGCGGCGCTGCCGAGAGCCGGGCCGGGAGGGGGCCCGCACCGGGCCCGCCGCCCCTCGCCCGGACCGGTCCGGACCGCGGCGGGCGCTTCCGCCCCCCGCGCCCGTTTGACAGCGCCGTCCATAAGGTGGAGGAGAACCGGCCCAAGCGCCGGCAGCTGCGGCGGAGGAGAGGGCCGCGGCAGAGTCCGGAGCCTAACCGCGGTGCCCCTCGGCCCTGTGGGGCCTGGGCTCCGCGCTGTGCCGCTGAGGCTCTGCAACGGGGGTCCCGGAGGAGCCAGCGCCCGGCAGCACGGGCAGCCGCGCCGCGGATTCCCGCCCTGGAAGGAGCCGTTTTGAGGAAGTGCTGCAGCGAGGCAGCACCTGGGTGTGCGCACCCGGGCATTGCATCAGCACACCCGGACACACGGCTCCGCAGTCCCCACGCCTCGTCCCGCACCCGGGGCTGGCACACGCGCCCAAGGGCCACGCGGACAGAGGCAGATACGTGTCACCCGGCTGGCATCTCCTTTAATAAAGGAAAGTCGGCTAAGGGCAAACAAGGGTCATCCTAATTATGTGCCGTTTCCAGACTCATTTTTCCTCGCTTATAAGCATTGTCCACAAACATAAAGTTAAGGGAACTTCGCTTTTACTATTTTTTTTAAACTTCAGTCTTTCCTCACCTCTTGCCATTTAATTTGAATAACTGCAAGAATGCAAGGTGGGAAACCCAGCCGGGCTCTACCATGTCAAATAATTAATGTGATCCTCTAAATCAAAAGTGCGTTTATAAGTTCGTGAAATTTGTGGGGATCAGAAATGAGTTTTAAATATTTAACCGTTGCTTAAACCTCCTTTTCTTAGCCATATTAGCAGTAGTTCGAGTAAACTGGAGACGTCTTTCTCTCTCCTGTTAAATCATGTGCCATAGTGGAAAACACAAATTCAAGCTCTCAGGCTGTGCCTTTTTTAAGAGTTGTATTATGTGTTAGGGTTCTTCAATTTTTTCCACGTTGTGCAATTGTAGAAAATCTCAGAGAGGAGGAGTTCAAGCTTTTCATACTTTGGGATAGTTTTGGTGTTTGATAGGTTGGTTGATTGATTTTTTTTTTAACTTTAATTTAAAGACTTTTGATAGAAAATGTGGACGGGGGAAGCTTCCTACAGATAAAACAGGCCAAATAGACCTGTTTGGTTTGGGTGGCGGTTTTTTAAATTATTTTGCAACAAGACATTATTACATCTTGTGTGTTTCTTAGAAAAGAAATTTAAATTATTGCGGGAAGGGAGACATGCATGAGATTTTTCTCAGAAAATGCAAGCAGTCTTTCTCCTTAGCGCAAACAGTGTATGCCCACCAATTTCAGTACTCTGGTGAGTTTAAGTACTTAACTAGCGAGACAGGACACATAAAAACAAAAAGCGGGAATGCGCCGGAGAGAACACGTCGTGCTGGGGCAGTGTGAGCCCGCAGCCCGGCTCCGAGAGGGCTTGGAGCGGCTCGGGGAAGGCGGTCGGTCCGTGCGCCCCGCTGGTCTCGGCGCAGCCCGCGCAAGCTGTGACACGCCGGTAACCGGCAGCGCGTCCTGAGAGAGCACCTCCGCTCCGTGTTTGTTTATAAATGTATAGAGATATGAAATAGACTTCTCATGGAAGCAGTTGCCTTTCCGTGCGGCTTCGAGAAGCTTTTTCCCTGGTGTCGGGGAAGCGGCCGGCGCCCCGCAGCAGGACGTTCGCACGGCTGGCTGGGCCAGGCGGGCGGATCCGGCCCCTACGGGGTCCTGCCACACCTCTCTCCTTTCTAACTCCGTCTCTTTGTCTCGCTGCCCTAGGCCTATTCCTCGGTGCCCGTGAGCAACATGAACTCGGGGCTGGGCTCCATGAACACCATGAACACCTACATGACCATGAACACCATGACGACAAGCGGCAACATGACCTCCAGCTCCTTCAACATGTCCTACGCCAACACGGGGCTGGGGGCTGGGCTGAGTCCCGGCGCCGTGGCCGGCATGCCGGCAGGCTCTGCGGGGCCCGTGAACGGCATGCCGGCCGGCGTGGCCGCCATGGGCACGGCGCTGAGCCCCGGGGGCATCAACGCCATGTCTGCACAGCCGGCCCCCATGAACGGGCTGAGCCCCTACGGCAGCATGAACCCCTGCATGAGCCCCATGGCCTACACCCAGTCCAACCTCGGCAGGACGCGGGACGCTAAGTCCTTCAAGCGGACCTACCCCCACGCCAAGCCGCCCTACTCCTACATCTCCCTCATCACCATGGCCATCCAGCAGGCGCCCAGCAAGATGCTGACGCTGAGCGAGATCTACCAGTGGATCATGGACCTTTTCCCCTACTACCGACAGAATCAGCAGCGCTGGCAGAACAGCATCCGCCACTCGCTCTCTTTCAATGACTGTTTCGTCAAGGTGGCCCGGTCCCCCGACAAGCCCGGCAAGGGCTCCTATTGGACCCTGCACCCCGACTCCGGCAACATGTTTGAAAACGGCTGTTACCTCCGCAGGCAAAAGCGCTTCAAATGCGAGAAGCCGGCGAACAGTAAAGCCACTCAGGAGGGCAGGAAAGATCAGGCCGGGGCCTCTAATTCAAGCTCCAACTCCCCCCTGCACAGAGGCCACAACAAACCTGCGCAGCTGGATACGGCCACCTCTCTCTCCAGCTCCAACCCGTCCACCAGCCCTCAGTCTATGGACCACAGTGGATCAAGCACGGAGCTAAAGACCTCGGCCTCGGCCGCCTCCTCCACCATCAGCTCTGTACCCACCTTGGCCTCCGTCCCACACCCCCCTCACTCATTAGCCCACGAACCCCAGCTCCACCTCAAGGGTGATCCCCACTACTCCTTCAACCACCCGTTTTCCATCAACAATCTCATGTCCTCCTCGGAGCAGCAGCACAAGCTGGACTTCAAAGCCTACGAGCAGGCTCTGCAATATTCCTCTTACGGGGCCAGCATCCCCGGCGGGCTGCCCCTTGGCAGCGCCTCCATGGCCGGCCGGAGCAGCATCGAGCCCTCGGCCCTAGAGCCCTCCTACTACCAAGGTGTGTATTCCAGACCCGTGCTAAACACCTCCTAGCTGTGCAACCCCCGCCGCCGGGGCCGAGACCCCTCCTCCCCTCCCTGGCTTCTCTCCCCGCTTTCCCTGAGACAGACCAAGGTGTTTCCGCACGCTGCGTGCAAAGGACTGTTACTTTTTAATTGTCTCGCAACGCGTTGTGTGTTGTTACGATCCACCACGACCTCCTGCAAAGCCGACCGCGTCCCGCTTGTACATACTCCCTCCGGCCCCTGCCGCCCAGCCCCTCTCCCCGGAGACCTCCCCAGCCTATGCAGGGTGTTATTAAAAAGAAGAAAAAAATGTTGAGCGTGTAAACTACTTGTTTGTGCTTTCCGCCCCCTCGTCTCCCTCCCTTATGTGTTCTATAATCTCATGTAAGTTTACAGGTATGTGGCAATACTTTAACAATACGGAGATGAAGAAGCGAGTAGACATTTAAGACTTTTTTTTAATTAAAAAGGCTTTGAAGGACAATACTGCTGTGAAGTAGCAAAACACTAAGAGAATCTCTAAGCAACAAGAGAACTATTTACTTTCTCGGATCATCCTTTTGATACTTGCAAAATAAACCTTCGGCTACTACAACCCACATAGAACCCAGATGCTGCGGGCCGGATCCTGCACTCCCGAGGGGACCAACTGGAGCTTTGGAGTGCAGGATGCGACCCTTATCTTTTTCCAAGTGTTACCTGTTTTGGGATGTAATATAAAGTTACAAAAGGTCACAGCCAGTTGGATTTTTTTTCCCTTCCCATCTGTTACTGAAGATTCTAGTTCATCAGGAACTCTCATCAACATGTGGATGACATACTTATTTAATTTAAGTGTATCCATTGTGTACCAGTTAGAACTGTGTATCTATAACCAGGTTATTTCCCCCCTTCCCTAGGAAACTTTGACTACTACAGTGATGCAAGGAAAAGAGGACAGCTCTGTCTCTCCCCGCTTTTCAAACTTGTCTAATAAATTTTTTTTGTGGCCATTTAATTATCGCCATCGTTAGCTTATTTCATCCAGTGTTATTGCACTTTCCACAGTTTTACACGGTGTTAGCATAGCCAGACGGGTTTTATTATTATTCCTGTTCGCTGTTTCAATGTTCTTAATTTATTGCATGGTTTATATTGTTTTCTTTCTTTACAGCTGGAAATTGCTTTAAATGACCGTAAAAAATAATTACACGTGAATTTAAGAAATTTTGTTAATTTTATAAATGTGATTGTAATTGAAAAAATATTTTGATTTAAAACAATAACTGAGGATTTAATGCGTGAAGTATGTTTTTGATCATTTGCAGTTAAGGACTTTAAATAAATCAAATGTTATCAATTAAATACTTCTGCTATTTTCTTACAAAATTTCTGGGGCGGGTTATGGAGGACGGAGCCGTGTGCAAGAAAATCAAAACGTAGTGCTTAAGAGTGGATGTGGAGAGGAAAGATTTGTACGGCCAGGCTTGCGCAGAGGGAAGGCGGGGAACGCTCCCGCAGGGTACGCTTGTGGGGCGCTGCGATGCCACCGGCCTGTGAAGCTGAGTGTGTGGTAATATCCTTTATTTTATTTTAATTTTTTTTCCCTAATTCACGGTTCTGTGATGTGTTGAGGGAGGGCAGGAAAAAGCCACCCGAGGCGATGTAAGCTCCTGGGTGTTTTGCGGCCAGGGCTGCAGGGGCGGCGGCAGCCGGGCCCGGCGTTTCTCCGCCGGACGGGACGACGCTCACGGGGAGCATCCCCAGGGCGACTTCACGGCCGCTGGAAAGGCCCAGACCCCGCTTTGCAGTTCCGGCTCGGAACCATCGGTCGGAACGACACCAGCAGCCGCGCTGGAGAGCTTTGGTCCCCAGCAATAGACTTTGTCGGGGGAGGGGAGTTTAAGTGTGAACGGATTTCGCTGTGCCGAGCCTTGTTCGTGCACCGCCGCCAGATAAAAGAACTGTGTAATTCTCGTCATTATCACATAATTGCCCCCTGACGGGTTAGGGACAGCGGCGACAAACTAAATTAAGGTTCGGCTTAGAAAAGAAAAGCCAAGCCAGCGTCCCAGAAATCTCACTGCATTCCTCCAGCACTGGTATACCCAGCTAAAAACGGGAGGGAAAAAAGAATCTTGGGAGAGCCCCTCCGCTTTGCAAGCGTGGCCGGATCCGCGGCGATCCCGCTCGGAGATGCGCGCACGGCTCTCGGGGTGCCGCGGGGCTGTCTCCGCTCCGTGCCGGGCGGGTGCTCCTGGTCGGGCGGGCGTTCACCGCAGGTCCTCCCCCGGCTGCCGAGAGCGAGTCCTGCGGCCGGCGGGGAGCTGGGTCTGTCCCGGTCGCCGTGTGCGGGCGGTTACCCCATGGCCCGACTGTGTGGCACCTTCGTTTCTGAATGTCCCGAAACGGCAAACATCAACAGACCCCCCGCAGCCAGGGGCAGCTCGGGGCTGCTCGGCACCGGGTCTGGGCAGGCGGATCCTATTTAAAGCCCTCTTCTTCTGCCAAGAGGAGCTTCGTGAGAATCGAGACAGGACTAAGCCAATTTTCAGCAGGACTTCACTTGTCTCCCACAGACTAGTCTATAGAGAATATGCCATTGCAGAGTGGAGACATTGATTTAATGCCTTGGGCTTATACACGGAAAATATCAATCGACTGACAGCGATAAGGCAGCAAGTTTCACATATCAGCTGAGGAGCACAGACCGTGTGTAATGGAAATATTTGGGGCGTGGGTAATAAAAGGGTTTAAGCGGACCGACGCGGCTCCAAACCTCTCAGAGATAAGGAGCGGAGCCTGTCACGGATGCAGCGTGTGCCCTTTCGCCACTCGCCGTCAAGATTGTATTCCTCCCCTTTCTTCTCGTAGGCAAATGGTGTCTGCGGTGGGGAACGAGCCACTGACAAGACAGGGATGTAGCTCGTGTTAAAAACGCGGGTCCCCGGCTCAAAGCACGCACATTCTGTGATCAGTTTTAAGACTTGGAAATCAACAGCAGGGCGAAGAGTCCCGTTTTACGTTCCGCTCCTAGCTGCCCTGCTGCTGCTGCTGCTTTAATCCTGTGCTCAGGGAACCCCCAGCCAGAGGGCAAATATAAGCTAAAAATGGGATCCACGAGAAGAGGGTGCATCCCCCCGCCCCGCAATGTGTAGAGAGGAGCTTGCGAGCGTCTCCTTCCAGCCGGACCGGTCGCTCTGTGCTAGAAGGGAAGGACCGGGCGGTGAGGGGCTTCTGCTCCTGTCAGAGGTGGTGTCTTAGCCCCGCGTCCGGGAGAGAGGCAAAGCGGGAGCTCGCCAGGCTTCAGGTTCCAGGCTCCGACGAACACCTCAGTTTATAGGGGAACTTCGTCTTTTCCTGTTCGGCAAATTACCTCCGACCGGCCACGTGCGGGGGAGCGAAAACGGCTCATTTAGCGTCATTAAATACAAGCGGGGAGTAAATCGGGGCGGCGGGGGATCTCTGTAAAGATTTACGCGGAGTTTGGGCGGTGAGGAGGCCCCGGCCCGGGACGAGGGGGAGATGCTGGGTGCGCCGGCCGGACAGGGGCTCTTGAGGCGGAGCGGCGGGGACCCTGCAGCCGGGGGCGAGGGGACGTGGCAGGGTCCCCTGGCCAGCGGAGCCTCCTCTGCGCGGGGTCCGACAGCCCCGGGCCCCCCGGCAAGAGGGCACGATGCCCCTGAGCCCCCACTCGTGGCACCTCCTCGGAGCACCTGCGAGCAGCACCTGCCCTTCGCAGAGGGGAAGAGTCGGTGGAACAAAAGCAACTTCATCCGCTCGATTCAAGTGGGAGAAATAAAACAAGTAACTGCTGGGTTGTTTCCTGGGTGTGAATGGACAACACTGACATCTACATCGGCAAGCAATCGGAGGATATACATTATTTGGAAGGAATAGTTCCAAATGTTCGGGACTACTGAAAGACAAAAAGAAAGAAGAAAAAAATTGCCGGACAGTTTTTCATTTGAATCCTATTAGTGTCAATAAACCATAAGTAAATCGTGAGAGGACGGTGCGAGAAAACACTTCAGCCATTGGCAAAGCTTCAAAAATTGTTTTGAAATGGGTTGAGTAGGTATTGAAATTGGTCCGTCAGCATAAACACGAAATAAATTAATTCCCTTGCTATAACCCCAACTAGTCTTTAGAAGAGCAATTGTCTCCGTTTTTTACAGAAATGTGATAGATAAAACACCTGATTGCGATAACAATGCACTTTGTATGGCTTCTTTCCTGTTTTGATGAAACGGATTCTAGGCATATATCTGGGAGCATATGTGTTTAATCACTCTGAAAATAACATTTTAAAATCAGAAACTTAATAAATAAATAGATTCAGTGTGCATTTTCGTGATAAATTTAATTCACGAAGAAGCAAATTATCCTCATATAAACATGGGGTATCAAATTCTCTCGAGAGGAATATAGATGCATATATTGTATATATTAACATACATATAATTAATATGTATTTGTTTCCAGAGGAGGCAAGTGGAAATATACATAACACACAATGACCAGGCAAAAATCACACCACAATAGCGCACAGAGTGTGACCGGAGTAAAGAATGCAAGTCCCTGCAAAACTCCCACGCTGCAATATTGTTTGGGAAATATAGCAGAATGGTTAATAGGTAATATCAAAATGCAATTAGTTTGATTATTTACATGCCAAGGGTCGTGCAGGGAAATGGCTCTTTTTTTCCTTCTTCTTCTTAAAGCAAAGCCAGCCTTCTGAGCTCCTGGTAAAAGCAGGCAGACTAATAATATTTTTAAAATAGTTTGTACATTTTCTACAATTTGTAGTTTCGAAAGGTCTGTTTCAGCGGGAAAAAATAATTAGGGGAAGAGAAGAGTGGAAAACGGGAGGCGATAAGAAGAAAACCTGCCTTTGTTCCCTCTGGTTATTTTCTAATAATTATTCTGACCATTGTGACAAAGTAGCAGTTAAGGATAGATTAGTGTAAATAGCGTCGCATTTCACTTGCAAACCTTGCAACTTTCTGGCCCAAGCCTTGCCATGGTGTTTGTTTCTCCCCTTCACCTCAAACAGAAACTCATTGAGATTTCAGATCTTTGAACTTTGGACAGATCAAACTGCCAGCGCTCACCTTTGTCTCCAGTCATTAGGATTTAAGGCATATGTAGCCTCATGGCAGAATCCATTTGTCTCTACAAGGGAAAAAAGTCCTCACTTTCCCCTCACCCTAAAATTCCTGCATTTAGTTGAATTCATAGAAAGGATCATTTTCTGGAATGGCGCCTCTGCTGCGGTAGCATTGCTCGAATGGGCTTTGCTCAGGCGAGTTACTTGAGGGGAAGTTCGTAGTTGTTTTGCTATTATTATTGTATAATCTGCAACCTGATTTTTCACGTGAAAAATCCCTACACCTGCTGGTTATTCCAAGGGTGAACTACCAGCAGACAGGGTATTATTATTATTATTATTATTATTATTATTATTATTATTATTATTATTATTACTATTCCAGCCAGCAGGCGGAACACGCTCTGAACCGGAGCATTGCTGCATTCCCCTCTGCCCGACGCTCGCCCAGCCTGTGCCCCGCAGCAGGGGAAGCTCTGCAGCGGCGCGGAGGCGACGGGAGCGGGCGGGACGGGCCCCGGTGCGGATGGCACTGACCTCCCTGCCCGTCCGGGTCTTCCCCCCGGTCTCGGCAGCCCAAGCCTTGCCCAGCGGACGGCGTTGCCCTCTTTTGGTTCAGTCTAGCTCAGGGTTTGGGACCCTCGCCTGCCTTCACTGAGTCGCCCGAGGGACTAGAAGGGATCGGGGGTCTCCAGGTGGGTATGTTTCAGGGGACGGCACTTTTGCCTCCGAAATCGGGCCCGTTCACACGCCACTTGGCAGCGAAAGAGTGTCGAGTCCGCCGCCGTCCGGTAGAGAAGCCACCTCCATGATCTGGAGCGGGGGCATCCCCTTGGCGGTCGGGTCGCCTCTCGGCCAGGAGCGGTCAGGGGGAGGTGCCCGATGCCCCCGGGGCTGGCGCCCGCTCCGGTGAAGGGAGGGCTCCGGGAGGTGCCCCTGAGAGAGGGACCAGCGCCATTCCGCTCCCCGCCAGGCTACCTATCAGAGCACGGGGGAGCAGGCGTGCTCCCGGGGACTCTCACTTCACTCCGAGCCTGCCCGGGCACCGAGGCGCAGGGCAGCCTGCCCCGGGACTGGGATCTGGCCCTCTCCAGCAGCCACGTCTATAGCAAACACCGCCTTTGTGCCCGATACCTCTAAGTGCTCCCTAATCATCTACGTTTGCCATCTACTGCGCAATAGCTGAAATATATTTCCCCCTTTATTCCTTCAATTTCCCGAGCCTGCCCGGCGGGTTGCTAACGCACATTTCCTCCGCTTATGACCGACAGAGAATGTAAACATGTTGGTAACTAGGAGGTGGGCCTCATTCTGCAAACCGGGATCTCTCCATAGTGACTCTCAGTAATGACCTCTTTAGCATAATAAAGCCCGGGGGGCGGGGAATCTTTGAACTGCGGGGCAGGAGATTGGAATAAGAGCATGTCTGAACTTATTCAAATGTATGCAACAAGTTTTCTAGTTCTAAGGTTATCGGATGTGAACAACAGACTTTTTACCTCTTGTTTTTGCTTGCCTGGTTGCTTTATCTAAGGAAATACTTTACCGACTTCAGGTATGTCATTAACTTATATGAAATAGAAGGAAATAACAAGTGACAAAACCAAGTCCCGAATCCACACTTAGTCCCGAAAAACCCAAAACCACTTTTCCCCTCAAACCCCCAGCAAACTAATAATACAGATTCTTGTTTAGAGAGGGGGATGCCCTCCAAGCGCAGGGCAGCAGACCTAACATCACGGCCACCAGGAGCCCGGGCAGAATGAAAAGCGAGCAGAGGTGACGCAGCACATCTCACAGAGGGCCCCCTTTTCTCCCTCAGCAGAGCCCGTGGTCGGTGCATACCGCTTGCCCGTCTCTGCCCCGTGGACACGAGCAAGCCAAGAGCCAGGGAGAATACCTTCGGGTCTCCCTTAAAAACACTCCCATCGCGGCACCGGTGTCCAGAGGACGGGAAAAAAAAGGAGCGGCTGGACGGTGCCGAGCAGAGCTCTCCCCACCCCACCCCCCGGGCAATTGTTCCCTTGAGCCCCTATTAATGCGGGACATATGTTATCCACAGGCAGTAGGCAGCGGGAAGACTTCGCCATCTAACTTGTTGCTCAACTTACGAGGCGGTTCTCATCTTCTCATCAAAAGCCGCCGGTCTTTCTTCTGCCGTATGGACAAAAATGTGAACAACAATGCCCGCCTCCCTTCACTTCAAAAGCTGCCAGCGCAGAGGCTACCCAGAGAATTTTCTCTCTGCCTTTCATTCCCGGTTTGAAAAAAGGCACTACAGGGCCAAGGCGCTCCTAATACTCTTTGATGGGGATTGAATTCATTATCTCCAATAACACAATTGTGCTTGGCCAACGAAAAGAGCAAAGTAATACTCATCTAGAATTAGAGAGCAGGGCTCAGAAGAAAGGGAGCGGGAGGGTGGTGAGGGGGTGCATTTCAAAGGAAAGGGGGGGAGAGAGGAGTGTAATGAGAAAACACCTATATCACAAATCGGCTTGAAAGGAGGGGGTCCCCCGAAGTTTAAATTGCAGAAGTGTATTAAGTGGCGGATTGTACGGCTCCAGGCATGTTGGTGGTCTGACTGCGCATTCCTCCTCCGCCGACCAAGCCGACAGCAGTGGGCTTGGAGGTGCTTGACATTTCCCTCCAGGAGCGGCCCCGGGCCGGGAGGGTTCCGCCGCTCCTCTCCCTCCCAGCCCAGTGCCAGCCGGGCCGCGGGCGAGGGTCGCGGGCTCGGGGTTTGCCCGGGCGCAGCGCGGTGCCCGCCGCCCCTCGCCGCTCGCACTGCCTGCGGGCACGCAGCGGCCGTGGGAGCTCCGCGGGCACAGAGCAGCCAAGCAAGCAAACAGGGCTCTGCTCCGGCGTTCCCCGCCTCCTCCAGGGTCCGCAGCGATACCCAGGAGCCTGTCCCGGAGGTCGGGGTGGGGTGCACCATCACACCCCGACACCGTCCGGGGCAAGGGGAATGCAACAAACCGAGGGCCGCTTTTTGCGAGGGCGGCGGGTGCAGCCCTGGCTACCGCTGGCCCAGCGGAGGAGGGAAAGGGATGGAGGAATGAATGAATGACGGAGCGGATGAATGAATGAATGAACGAATGAAGCGAATGAATGAATAACGCATACACAAATAAATAAATAATAGAGCACAAAAATCAACCGATTGGAAAACCGCTGTGTTAATATGAGAGATTAAAATATTTGCCTGTTTGGCTTCCAGCGTAAATGTTTTCTATCGGGTGTTATCCAAACAGGCTAATTTTCAAGGCCAAGCAAAATACAGCAATGAGAGGCCAAAGTCACTGCACGTACGGCGGGCGGTGATGGGGCCCGGGGCGGGTGCATTACACGCGTGTCAGCGGGCGCAAGGAGCGGCGGCCAGATGAGCTGGAGGCGCAAACCCCCGCGTCTGACGCGTTTCTGCGCACCGACAAACACGCATCCATCCCACCACCGACCCCGTTCGTGTTTCCGAACTTCCCAGCGCCAGCTGCAGGAGCCCCATAAGAGCTCATGCAAGTGCAGAAGTGGGAGCCGCCAGAACCCCCAGAGACGCTTTTCCGAGGCAATGCCCTCTTAGGCGTTGGCAGCCACACGGAAAGGGCCCAGCAAATCGCATCGGTCACCCAGAAACTGCCTGCCTTCTCTGCAGGTTCAGAGGGACGCCACACTTCCCAAAAGTCAAATTGCGCCCTGGGGAACACGAGCTGTTCCAGCCCACCCGAAACGGGGAGCTTGGAACCTTCAGCCGGCCAGACGAGTGCTTCTCTCTGGCAATAGGAAATCTCATCACCTTCGTTAGCAGGTTTGCCCCAGAAGGGACACACTGGCCAAACGAGGGGACAGGAGGAGAGAGATGACCTCCTCCAGCCCCCGTGGGGGTTTCATCATGTGCAATAATGCTGACCCTGTCACCTTTCCTCTTACAAGACAAAGCTGACCTTCGCAGGACCGATTTCAGTGGATCCACACTCATCCTTTTAAACACTCCCTGGGCAGGGGGTAGATTTTTTCTTTTTTCTTTTCCTAATGAGTGTGACCGAGATTACACGGACCTCAGTAAAGTCCGAGGTTCAAGGATTTAGAATATTCCCACTTTGTAAAGTATCATAGAAGTGGGTGGTTGGTTGGGTTTTTGTGGTTTTGTTTTGCTTTCTTTTTTTTTTTTGTTTGGTTTTGTTGCTTTTTGTTTTTTGTTTTTTGTTTTTTTTTTTTTTTTAATTTGAGGGGAAGGGGCTCCTTATTTGTTTAAAAAATTTAAAGATATTTAGATAAGGCATTTGCTCCCAGGGAAAGCAGTATTAAAATACTTGTGCCTTCTGCAAAAGTAGAAGCAGACTTCACATTGTTTCTGCTGGGGTCTGTTTAGACCAAGCATACACTTTAACTGGCTAACTGAGCATTTTACAGTTTGTAATTTACCTCCCCACGCATAATGACTTCTCCAAAGTGTACATTAAATGACCGTATAGTTCATGTCCAAGAATTACTCTTTACAAGACTGCTTACCTTAACGATCAATGTGCCATTTATACTTTTACACAATAGACTTTAATTGTTACAAGGCTGTCCTTTGGTCCATGTGAAATAATTTGTTTTGTGCCATAGCACAAACAGGGGATTAGGAGTTCAGGTAAGGAATAAGCAGCAGCAACAACTTAATTCCTAGGCAACAAAGATCCTGCTTTCACGCCAGATTTCTTTCTAGTAAAAAGGAGAACACTGCACCATCTCCAGCTCCCTGGACCACTCAGCCATTAGTTAGCCTGTATTTCTTTCTGGTTAAATCTCTCCCGGGTTTCGTGCCCTTCATCCCTTCCAGAGCAAAAAGTTGCGTGAAATGCTATGCAGTGCTAAGTAAAAATAAACACTAGAGATTCACCAAATTAAACAGAATTCCTTTTTTTAAAAAATCATGATTTAACAGCGAGAGGTCAAAGGCAGCTCTGCAGATCTAATGTTTAGTATTCTGTTTTTCCAGTGAGATTGGTACAAAGGTTTCTGTATTTTAAACTATCACTTCCATCTGGAATCACAGCTGATTTTTTCCCCTCCTGCAATTACCAGCATATCCCAAATTCAGGTAAAAACTGTAAAAACCTGACAGGTTTAGGACAAAGACCCTCTTTATTTCCCAGTGTCTGGGCACTGGCAGAGCATTGTGGTGGCCCAATCCTCACCCCTCACCTCTGCCAAGCAGTGGATGGCTCGGGGACACACACACCTGAGTTTCCTTGGGTGTTTCAGCAGAATGAACAACCTGTGTACACATGGCAGGCAAAGCCACTCAGAACATTCCATCTTTGAAAATGAACCCAACAACAAATGGATCCTGAGCTTCAACATTTTTGTGACAGCTTTAGCCTGTTACAAAACTGGCCCAGGCATTAGCAGTGATGGATGAAATGGGGCTGGGGGCCTGGGGGTGTGTGTACCCTGTGGGCTCCCACCGTCCCCTTGGGTGTGGGACACCATGGGGAGAGACATGGGCAGTCTTAGCCTGGCTCCTTCCAATGTCCTGCTATGCTCAGATGTCCATGCTCATCCCCTCACTTTCCAGGATGCTGGTGCCCTTTATCAACACCTAAAGTGGGAATGACTTGCTCAGATGATGGTCTCCTCAAAAATTAAATGAGGGACATACAAATTGATGCAGTAAACACCTTTTGTGTGCCCATATAAGTGCAAGACACTAGGTCAAACCCACTCGAGATCCAGAATGGATAGGTGAGACAACCAAGAGGTACATAGCAATACTCTGCTGAATGATTGAAATATCCAAATGCTTCTTCTTTCCTCGACACAGTCCTCAGAACAAAGTCATCCAAGATCACCCTCTCAATACCAATAACTGAGGGAAAGAGGTGTTTAAGGTTGCTGAAGGTTGGCTGGGAGGCCACTGGCAGATGGTTTCTTCTCATCCATTTTCAGCAGCATAGTTCCATGGGTTTCCTTCTGCTGCTTCCAGGAATCGGGGAGACCAGCCTTCTGATGAGCTTCTTCCCCACTGGGAGAGTCTCACACACCAGCACACAGACACAAACAAGCACAAACACACACACAGAGAACTGGGCTCTGAGCTTTCCCAGAGGAGGGCTGCACTGAGAGGTCACCTGCTTAATGCAGGCTCCTGGAGAGACAAGTGTCTGGGCCTCTGCCATGCTCAAGCCAAGCCAAGGCTGGAATTACCTTAGTGCCAGATGCAAGAGGTCTTCAGAGCTACTTCCAGCCTTTGGTCATCAGCTCTGTATCAGGGACTGTTGTTTCACTCTGTTACAGAGAAGGTTACAACCTATGGGTTACTGGAATGTAATAAGACCTAATTAAATAATAGCTGTTCTAAGTGCCTCAAGGAGATACAGAGCGCTTTAAAGGATGGAACTTTCACATATTCTCAGATAATAGGGTCATCTGCACAGTAGTTCTCAGGTTTTTGGCAGATGCATATTCAACTGAGAAGCTGGAACATTTCAGCCTACTGTGCTGGCTTAAAGGTTTGTCAACTCCTTTAAGTTTCTGGTAAGAAGAAATACTTTAATATATATTAATATGTTTTCTAAGTCATAAATATGTTCTCATTGCATATATTGCCTTCATACTAGAAATGCTGGAATAGAATAAAAACAATGGTATATATTAATCACATAAGATATGCATGGAGAGGAGTAATACCTTTTTACATTTGTAATTTCAGAAGGAGAGAGGTCACTGTACTTAACCAGGTGAATCGTTTGTGACTGGGAAATCCAAGAACAAGTAATCAAAATATATGTATTTTGGCTTGAATAATTCTTAGCAGCCAGATCCTCCAGACTGCAACAAATACACAGCACACGTCGATGAGGTAAAGTATGACAGTGCTGTTCCCATGCCAGTAACATTAGTAAGGAAAAAAATTAAGAAGAGGGAAAACCACAAAGAAAACATTCAAAAAAAAGAGGAAAAAATTTCTCAATTTTCCCCTCAAAGTATCAATAACGCCTTTCAATATTGAGCTGCAAACCACAGCTAAACCCCTATGAAAATAGTCAATACATAGACACACGAGGACACAGAGCTCTTTAATTTCCTGAAGACAGGCTAGAGCTCTCCTCAGCTGCAAGGACCTGCGCTCTATAGGCTTTGCGGTTTGGCACAGGTTCAGCCTGAGCCAGAATGAGGGAGCGGGACACTAAGAAAATTAAAGATCTACGTAGGGAAAAAAAAAAAAAAAAAAGAAAGTTTTTCCAATATAACACCGCTTTAATTACAAATTTATTGCTCGGCTTACAAAACACGGGGGCGCCTCGAAACGCTCAGAGGAGGAATTAGCGCCGGGGCGGACCTGACGTTTGTCACGGCGGCGGGCCCCGGGCCGCGCTGCCCTCGCTGTCCCGCGCGCCCGCCGGTGTCCGAGCGGCGGCCGCGGCCCCTCCCGAGCGGGGCGGGCCGGGCCGGGCCGGGGCGGCTCCCGGGCGGCGCTGAGGCCTCGCCGCCGGCCCCGGCGCCCCGGGCGGAGCGCGCTGGGCGGGGGGCCCCGCACGCCGCCCAAGGGGGATTTCCCGCTCACGGCCCCCCGTGTGTGGGGCTTCCGACGGCGGCGGGGGATTACCGGCCCCGGGATGGGGGCGCTGCGGCCGGGACTGCGGGCAAGGCGAGCGGCGGGCCGAGGAACGATTCCCGGCACAGCGGGGCTGCTCCCCTCCAGCCCTCCCGCTGCAGAGTGCGGGGGTTCCGCATCGGTGTCAGCCCGTGGCTGTGTCGGGAGCCACACGCTCCTACAAACACGGGTTCAGCGCCCCCGCCCCGCCAGATCCGGCTGCTGAGCCGGCTCCGGCCCAGAGCTGCAGGCAGCGCCCGGTCAGGGAATCCCCTCACGGCGGGCAGCGGCTGGAGCGCGTCCGCACGCTGGGGGATTTACTCTTCCTCTTCCTCCTCCTCCTCTTCCCGCTGCCAGCCTAGCCCCGGAGCGAGCTGGAGGCGCCCGCGGCAGCCCTGGAGCGAGGAGCCGCCTCCCCCTGGGCCGCGCTCCCCCCGCGGGGCTGCCGCAGCCTCGCTGCCCCTGGGCCGCTGGCCCTCCCAGCATCGCTGAGGCGCCAGGGAAGCAGCTCCCTGGAGGGTGGGTATCCACTAAAACTGCCTACCTGCCTGGAAGGTTATTTATTTATTTATTGACTGTTCTTCTGGTCTGTGGTTTTCTCAAAATAAATGGAGGACTGCCCCCTCCCCCAGTACCCTTTATCTAAGTCGGACTTAAATATATGCCAATGGGCCCTGTTATAATCATGAAATCAAGCCACCTCCATGCCAACGGGTTTGTCGTGTGTGTGAAAATGCCAGTCCCGTCGAGGGTGGATGTGAAATCTGATCTTGCTTCAGTCTCAACTGAAAGAAATGATTCATGCTTGACCGTGTCTCCTTGATATTTCTTATTTCGACTTTTCCTGCTTCCTCTGTCCTGTCTCCTGGTTGACACTCTTTCCAAGGGGTCCTTCAAACACTCGAGGATTGCAATAACAGTGCTATAGTCAAATATTTCCTTGAAGGGTTTTATTATTGGGCTATCTAGAACAAAAACAAAAGGCATTTTTCAAAACATCTCTTTAAAAGAAAAGCAGACAGAAGTTGTTAAAATAAAGGAGGTTACATGGCAAGCCACTGGTGCATTTAACAGTATCCTCACCTTCTGAGCTGCCCAGTATTTGGTCTTTATTTCAAGAAGCCATTGTGAATGCCTGATTGCTGCCTTCAGTTTTAAGGAGTTTGCTCCCTAGGTGATGGACGCTATTTTGCTAGCAGGGGTGGCACTGGACATTGTCCTTAGCCAGATGTCAGCCACATCTGCAGGCAGGTGGAGGAAGGCAGCACTTAACACAAAGGGTTGCGAGTGTGAGGAATTCAGGCTCAAAGACCCTGAACAACCGGGGAGGTGGCCTGTGCCTGTAGAGAATGACAGAAGCAGGGATGAGAATGATGAGCAATGAGGGTTTGGAAGAAAGACTGAGGACATGGAAGGAAGGGATATAAAGCAGACTGTAAGCAGGGGAAAGTGGACCATGTGGTCACAAGTCAGGAGAATGGAGGGTGCCAGGAAAGGCATGATGACTGCAGAGAGCAGATGGCTGATAGGGGTTAGGGGACAACGTGAGTGTGGACCACACCTGGAGCAGCTGTCTGCCTTTTCTAGGAAGTAAAAAATAATAGGAAAGCAATCTACTGGCTGTTGCCCCCAGCACAGACAACAGGAGACATACAGTGGAAGTCCGCCTCTGAACAGCAAACAAGGAAGCTTGCTTTTTTATGTGTGTGTTTAAGGCTGAATTTGACCTCGAGCTGATGTCATGCAAATCAAGGGCTGTCTGCTTCCCTCTAAAAGGCAAAAGAAGTCCAAGGAATCAACCTAAAATGAAGAGCTACTTATGTTTGAACATCTCCTGGTTTGAGGAGTCCAGAGAGGCTGAGTCAGGGGCTTCAGAAGCTGCTGTCACCTTTGCCTGGGGTCAGAAATAGCCACTGCTGTTTATTTGCAATTTGCAATACACACTAGGCCATTTATAAACCTGTGGAAGGACAGTCCCTGCTGCTGCACTGTGCAGTCTAAGGATTTGCAAAATGGGATCACTAGTGTTTCTTGGTATTATAATGTCACAGTGTCTCCAGGTTGGTTTTAAAGCATGTAAGAGCATGTGGAGAGCACTACTGCAAAAGTTACAAAGCTATAGGCAATAGAGACTCAGGTTAGATAAGGGGCTGGCTGGGTGGAGCTGGTGAACAATGCACGAAAGTGCTTTTCTTTCACTGATCTTGGTTCAAATTAAGGTTAAATTCCAAGGGGAGTGTATTTTTTTTTCCCTCTCTCAATCTCTCTCTCTCTCTCTCTCCAGGAAGAGGTTTTAAAGGCCATCATTTTCAGTTAAAAAAAAAAAATCACAAAGAAAGATACATGTTAATACAAATGTAGCATTCCACAGAGGGGAGCCAAGAGCTGCGGGTGTCGCACCCACGGCTTTTATTCAGCCAAAGCGAGTTTAGCAGTTTCAGCACCTGGCAGGAGCAGGATTGATCCTGCTGTCAAGAAATGGCTATAGTAAAAGCAAGACCACTTACATGCCACAGAGTCTGTACAGAAAAAATGCTGATATACAGGAGTGGGAAAAGGGATTATGGAAATAATACACAGAATTCAAGTAATTTTTACTGAAACGACACACTTAATTTGTGTGGCTCAGAAATCATTACCTTTACCCTTGTAAAAAAGGTATATTAACATCTAATCTACGCAAGTATGTAACAGAAGGAACTAGAATATGAATTTTTCTATTAAAGATATAAAGCTTGGTGCTGTAACTAAAGGAAAATGCAACAGGGCTTCCAGGTTGCTACTCTTAGACCTGCTTTTGTTGGAGTGGGGGGAGAAAAGTAAAAAGGAAAAAAAATCTGGATCAGCTTCTTCACAAAGGAAACTTCACAGAATTTATTTTGCAATCTGTCCATCATTACTTTTCTGCTTTAGAGCTGGTGTTTCAGGGTGCTGCAACAGATTCTGTGTCCTCCCAAAATTTGAAAGCAGAAAGTGGTCTCTCCTGTGATAAGAGCTCCCCAAAGCGCAGGGGCAAAGGTGGCACGCATTTAATGCTGGCTTTTCTTTGGTATGACAAGAGCTCTTGAAAATCAATGGGGAAATCTGTGGTCTTGATGCTGTGAGATAGTACAAGTTTGCTGTAGGGGAGTTCCTGGCTCTCAAAGGAGTACACAGAACCTCCTCCCACAGCCTGCTCGCTAACCAGAGAGAAGCAGTCAGTTCTGCCATGCTCACGGGCCTTTGTCCTCCCTGTGGCTGCTCTTGTCTTTAAAGTTAAATGAGACATCAAAAAATGTCATATGCCACCACGAACTACCATTTCCCCCTCAGCTATATGATCTATGTGCCTCATACATGGTACACAACACAAATCCACAAAATACAAGCTTTTGTTTTATGAATTTTGTCTCTTTTTCCCTACCAAAATAAAATATTTTGGCCTACCAGTACAATGAGTGCCTAATATTAACCCTCAGTAGCTCCTCATTACCATTAGAAGGCTGGAGCAGGGACTTGAGAATGATTGCTTCATGTGTCTTATGGCTGTGCAGCCCAAGGTAGCTCTGTTGGCTGTATTTTAAGCAGTATGTTAACATTCTTAGGAATACTTTGGTCAGAAACCAGAGCTATTCCATGTCAGCCCACCTAAACAACATTTAAGTGTCCCAGAGCACAAAACATTGCTTAATTGAACAGTAGTAGCTTAGAGTCCATCAGTGCCATAGCTGATCATCAAATGCAGCTGATGATCAAATTATTGATGGACTCCAAAGCTAAGTTACCAGCTGGATACTTTTCCAGCCATGAAGGCAGAGACTGCTGCCAGGTAGAACAAAAGTCAAGTGAATTCAGAGTTCAGCCCCACAGATGAGAAGTGTCTGCTAGGGAAGATGGATACTCAGTGCTGGTATTCAGCTCTGCAGATATTTTGTTCCTATGATATCCTTCCCCACATCTTTGAGTCCTATTTTTGACCTCCTCTTTCTTAACCAGCATTAGTGTAGTGTTTCTCACCCCCTTTTCACGAACAGTGCAGTGTAACTTTTCCTACTCAGCAACTGTCATTCCCTTCCTGCCAGCCCTAACTGCCTCTTGGCATTGCTCCCTCCCTGTCATCCTCATGCCAAGAACAGCCTCACCCCCACTCTGGGAGCACAGCAATATTCCAGCTCATCACATCTGCCCCTCAACTCACTTCTTTCCATTGACATTCCACTAACCTCTACCCAGCCACTATTCTTACCATCCTTTGACATAGCTCAAATTACAGTGTAATTAAAATCACCATGGAACACAACTAAACCAACAAGATTAACTACACAATCACTTTGGGATTTTTTTTTCAGCAGCCTTAAAAGACATCTACCTGGCTTCAGCAACTCTGACTTTCAGATGGTTGTGACAAGGATATATTTCTTTCCCTATTGGGCAAGATTTATGGTCTAGCAACAAAAATCCAGGATGTAGGCATCACTATTAATGAAACAGAGTTCACTGAAACAAGCTTCCTAAATCCATTTTACTACCTTTCCCCCCCCCTTTTTTTTTTGTATTACTCTTTTATTACTGTTTTCTGCCTCAGATAGTTTTTTCTCTAGTCTCTTCCACATCCAGAAATTCTTAGAAAGGAATGGAAATAAACACTCTGAAGGGCTGTCTAGGACAAGGAGCACAAGGTCCTGGGGTGAAGCTGGGGCTTAGAGAACGAGCCCGCTCCTTGAAGTCAGGAATGCACACAAAAATCAGCTCTATATAGACCACATCTGAATGCAGGAAAAGGGTGTTGTGTGCAAGGAAAGCATCTGCATGTCCAAGAATTAGAAATGCCTTACTGTCTGAGCGATAAGTGGTATCAGAAACTCATCCTGTTCAGTTTATCCAAAAGAAGATTAATGGTAATCTCTTCATGATCTCCATATACTAAAATGGGGAAGAATTTGGGGAAGTAAATTGCTCTTTGAGTTCTCAGGAAAAGAAAGCATAATGGGAGCCATAGGTCTGAAGCTGAAAGAAGACATACTAGAAAACAAGTTCAACAGATCATCTGTGCAGTCCTTCATCACAGATCTGTAATTCCCCACACATTTGTAGTTCTACCTGAAGGCCTGGGACTTCAGGTGTTACAAACCAAGGAGTGCTGGAACTGATGTAGCTGTGGTTGTTATCCTGGTTTCCTAGGACAAGTGCAGCTGGAAAGCAAGAGTAAGTCAAAAATGAGTAGCCTGCCATCTGCTTTTTTGTATGTTGATTCTATAGTGCTTCTCACATTTATGATGTGTAATAGCTTTTCAAGCTTTTAAAAGCTTTTTCTTTGGGGTTGAAATATGCTACATGGACGTATTATAATCACCATAAATTGACATGGCAGCTAGCTAGGTACCTGTGCTGTATATCAATCATTAAGGTAAAAGAGTAACTGAATAGGAACTAAAGACATAACTTACAGGTTTTGCAAGCGGGGGGTGGGGCAGAAGGAGGGAACAGGACATGCCTATGACAGGTGGTGGTATATCTCCTACACATCCTGGGTCAAGAGGGTAATATGTGGTTCAGCCTGCCAGACCTCAGCTTGCTTTACCACTAGGGGAAAGCAATAGTCACAGCACCTAGTCAGACACCTGCAGCAGGTGGTTTTGGAAGAGCTCTAAGAGGATAAAATGTCAATAGCACTGAAAAAAGCCAGACTTTTAATGAGATAGTAGGTAGCAGGTCGCTGAAGAGTTGGCTCTACAGGAAATGAGGCTGTGTGAGGGTAAAGTTCTGGAGAAAGCACCTCGTAACATGCAAGGCTGGTCATTTGCAGACCAGATTTCAATGAATGGAAAATTACAAGGATAATGCCATTACTGGAAAACAGGGTAGATTGTTACAACAGACAGTTGTGGATTTGCTGTGTAGGACTATTGAGAAAAATCTTGTGGGATTTAAAAAAAACACCCACTGATGAAGTGCATTTTCTTTAGGCACAAGTAGTTCAGATTTATAAGAGTCTTACTCTAGTGGATGTTAGAGCTTTGGGGAAATAAAACTATCCTCAGCAGACAGGTAAAATGTGGAGCAAGCCTGGCATTTAACTGCTTGAAAAGCAATTGAGCTGAGTTTCTCCATTATGAGATCAAAGAAGAGCAAAACCTTCCTGAGCTTGATTCCAGTATGTGCTGTGGTGGTCGTTGCTGTACTCAAAGGTTTGGTGCTGCAGCTGTGCAGATTTGAGCAGTCCCTCTCACTGACCACACATTTCCCTGGGCATTGGCAGCACAGCCCTTAGCCAAGCCTTTGCTTAACACATTGCAGGGTGAGTTTGTGCATCTTTGTCCTTGCTTCTCCTGCACTTCAGGCTCTCAGGAGGGGAGTAAACTGCAGTCTCCAAATACTACAAACAGGTGCAGTTAGTCCCATATGCAGTGCCTTTGGGACAGAAGGTGGGAGCAAGCCCTGTTTTGTGCAAAAGGCCAGGCAGACAGACATCTCTGAAGAGCAAATTATGAGGCAAACTTTACTCAGGGTGCATCTATAGCAATGTTTTCTTTATATTGAGGGTGTATTTTAAAAGCCACTCTCCCATCTGGCTTCTCTTTCTGTGCTTTGATTCATGTCCCAGAGCAGTCTCAATGCACTCAGGATCCCACAGAAATGACACAAAACTGAGAGATATGATTCTACTGCCTGCCACCAGGCAGCCCAACCCAGGGATTTCTGTGAAGCCAGCTCCAAAGGTACAGCAGCTGGCTGTGGGGGCTACGTGCCATCTTTTAGCTCTAGGGGTCTGCTTCTCCTGCACTGCCTGACCTGGTAATCCAGACTTAGTCTCAGCTCTTCCAGCAGAGGTGCAGCTGCCAGCTGAGCACAGCCCTGGTTCTTGCATCTGTGATAGGTTCCTCACTCTAGCAAGCATGTACAGAAACACTGAAAGTAGTGCAACAAGCAGATTCTCTGAATGACTTGGGCTGAGACTTGATTGCCTGTGTAAATCAGAGATGACATTGGGCACAGTTAGGCCTTGGTTGTTGGCAAGCCTGGGTATGGTATTAAAGACTGGCTTCCAGTTCTCTGTGGAAATGCAGGCCAGTGGTTCCCTGTCTGCTGGGACCACACAGCCAGACAGAATCTCAAGACCCTACAAAGTTTTGCAAAGCACAGTCACCTTTACCTTTCCTCCCTCCTTTTCTGTCCTGAGCTCTCTTTCCCTTTGCCCACTTGACCGGCACGTACAGCAACGCCCCTCCTGGCCACAGCTGGGCTGATCAATTCCCATCTGGCTGCCTTCCATGGGGACCTGTTCAATTAGGGAAAAACATAGTACAGGAGATGTCTGGGCCCAAGCAGTGAGGTGGTCTAAAGGCCCTAGTGAGGATGTCTGTCTTGGCAGTGCGTGTATGTGCACCAGGCAAGGAATCCTGCACCCGTGGGGAAGGGGGAATGTGAGCCTAGCCAGCAGAAGAGACACCCCTGCCTTCATGGTGCTGCTGCTACAGCTCAGTTACTGCACACAACACAGCTGTGCCCACGGGATGATATCCCTTGTGGGAACAGTCTGGCCCTAAGACCACACTAACCTTTCTGAGCTCCACTCCCCATGACAGATCCCCTAGAAATCCAATCATTTCCACTTGTATCTACAGACGCCCTGAAACTCCACAGGTTCCTCTTTGTCTCCAAGGAAGCCACTCTCCCTTCTGCACAGCTGAACATTGCTGCAATTCACAAAAGCAAAAACCCAAAGTAAATTAGGATGATACAATTCAGTTTTGTTGAGTCTCCAATATAGTCCATGGAAGACGTACACAGTTCCAGAGATTTTTCCAGATTTTTGGCACAGCAGCCAAATATTGCTTCCCCAAGCAGTCCAGCAGGGATACTATTTGTGTTAAGAACTACAAGATTCCAAAATTGGTTGCCAATATGACTTCATAACTTGTCTTAAAGCAACTACTGAATAAATAAATGACACCAAATGACCCTGCTAGAGACAGGTTTGTTGGTTTTATTCATACAGTGGCAACTGATTATCTTGGATAGCTGAGAATGAATGAATGAATTTACCTGAGAGCTGTAAATTAGCAAGGACTAGATCTTCCAGACATTCCTAGTGGTCATCAGCCTGGTCCACTGGAAAGGCTGCAGCCCCTCAAGCTGTTTGCCACTGCCTTCCTACACAGAGCTGCCCCACCTCTGGCCAGTCATGTAGCCAAAGCTCATTTGGGCACTTCTGCCAACTTAGGGACAAAATACTATTAAATTTTCTTTCAAATGTGTTCTGAGATTTACTGATGAAAACTGTGGAAGGGTTCAGATCCTACTAAATATAACTCAATATTTAGTATTTAAATACAACTTTTTTGTGTCCTGTTTATATTGAGGAAACCTTAGCAATAGGACAACAGAAGTAGAGGGGACACTGGCGATTTTCATACTGATTATCTACCGACCAAACCAGGTAAGTGTTAATTAGAAATGTTTTATTTGAAATTTAGAACCAAGGTAGCTTGTTCTATCAAACACAAATTTAGTGAAAAAATAAAAAAACCCCAAATTTCAAATAAGTTCCTAGCCTTTTGCTGACATACCAACTTTAACCTTATTGAGACATCTACTTTCAAATATTAAACAGCTGTGTCTTGCTTTGACTTCTGTGAAGTTTTAAAACTCCATATGTAAGCATAGAAAAGTATTTCTGCCACTCATTTTAACAAACTTTTCTCCTCTTCTAGGTCTGAAGCAGGGAAAGCTTCCGCAAATGCATATTTGGATTTCACCCAATTCTTTTTGGTGTTCTGCTCAAAATTTAATTATTATCTTGTACTTCAAACACTGGTAGATTGTTAGGGCAAGAGAAAATATTCTCTGTCTAAAGTAGAAGACACAAAGCCCTATTAATTTCATATACCCTATTAAAGTACCAAATGGGATGATTTTAGTGCTATGAGCATGTATTGACAAAGACCATACAACTTGTTATTTTATTTCTAGTGAGGAAATGAATAAACTTTTTGATTTTACTGAGACATATGTGAAATCTTGATTCTAAAGAGTACATCTAAATTGATAGCTGCATCCATTTAGACATACATCCACTCCAGTAGCCTCATTTCTCATAGACTGATTTTTGAGATGTTTAACTCCTTGACCATAATACCTGTGAAATAGGGGCACCACATCAGTGAGTCAAATAATCATGAACAAAGTCCTGTGGCTTCAGACAATAAATTAGAGTACCACCAAAATAGCTTTTCATTTTTGCATCTTAATGTTTTGACTTTCCTTATAGGTTTGTTACCGAAATAAATTCCGTTAATACTTATTAATGAACAAATAAAACTGTTTCCGTCCTTTGAATTCTTTGGGAAACCAATATATTTTTAAAGAGTGTGTGACATGTAGCGTGCATATCAATCATCACAAATTTATGTCATGTATCCTGCAAGGGCAATCCTAACCTTTTCTTTTCATGGCCACTGGGAACCAGTTGTGACCAATTCCATTGGTTCTATTTCTGTTTTGCCATATGGAAATGGATCTGCATCTATCATGTTCAGAAGCTGTTCCAGCCATGGTGAACTCTGTCAGCGTGGCACTGCACGGACCTTTGGGCCAAGGTCACCATGAGGGAACTGCCCAGCTGCCCCTGGTGAGGCTTCTCAGAAAGGAGAGTGACCCTCTGCAGCTGGCAGCTGCCTGGGCAGCACGCCAGAGCAGACACAGCTGTGACAAACACTGTGCTCAGCACTCCTGAGCAGGGACTGGCAGGTTTTGAACAGAATATGGTAATGTCAACGAATCAATTCTCAACATTTTACATTTCAGTACAAGTTTCAGGTTAAAACTTCCAAGAAAATAAAAGTGGTGTTCTTTTGGAGGCTGGTTTTTTCATGGGTTTTTTTTTTTTTTGTTGTTGTTTCATTTTGACTTTTTTCAGTTGGACTAAACATTGCCCTTGCTCCTCCCTTCTGACAAAGGAAGGAAAAGAAAACCAAGTCAAGGACTGCTTTTCCTTTTCCTCAAGCTGTTATATTTCATAGCTTTTCAGTCTATTTTCTTTATTGCCTGGCTTTGCACTCACCAGCAAAATTAGTACTTACTCATCACAGTATATAATAGGACTAAGAGAAAAGCACTGCAGGATTTGGTCCCACTATTACTGTGTTCCATTAATTTTACAATGAAGTCTTGGCTACCAACACAAAACCCTAAATTCTGAAAACACTTCTGGCTTTGTATTTCTGACATTTAGTTGAATAGAGTTACCAGGTACATGTTACCTTAAAATTGATTTTTAATGACAATATTTTATAATTAACAATAAAAAACCACAATCTGTACCCAACTTCTTTTGTAGACTATTTTAATAAAGGGATTATAAAATACAAAGGAGAGAGAGACAGGTAACCTGAGATGCAATTTTGGAATGCAAACTTTTAGTTCAAATGTGCAAGCTCAAACTTAACAAATGTTTAAAATATTTGAGTTTGTCAAATGGTGCCAAAATAAACCATGTCTTTTCTAAAGACTACATATTTAGCTAGGCACTGGCAATGTAAATCTTTCAACCATTTCAAGTATTTGTTTAAAAGCCTCCCAGAACACGTGGGCTCCCAACAAAACTGAAGAATGAAATGTTTAGAACACTGGAGCTCAACAGCTGACTTATAATCGACCTAATATGAGAACACTACTTTGTCTTCTTGAACTTGTGAATACATTTTATTTACCAATGCATGAGAAGAACAAACAGAGAAAGTCCAGTTGTGCAGACCTGATGTGAAACGTTACAGCGATAAGAGTCAGCCCATGAAAGGGAAACTGCCCAGCACTGATTTCATGTGCCTTGCATCTGATTCTTGCATGGGAGCAAAATCTTCAGCAGCAGAAGTTAAGAAGAAGAAAACTCAACAAAACCAACAGCCTAATTCTAATTGAAAGAACTAAAGGCACAGAGAAATCCTGACGTTTAGATGGTAAGTTCATTTGTGTACATGGATTAAAGATGTTATAACATCTGGTAAGACTATATATAAAGTCAGTTTTGTAAAATGCTCCTGATTTGGAATAAACAAATAAATAAACATGCATATGACAACATACTGACATCACCAAACTATTTCAACATGATAGCTTATTTATAAAAACAGTTTTAATATTCCTTAACATTAATGATTAACTAGTGAATTTTACTTTGCCATTAATGTATTTAAAGAGGAACAAAACAGAATTCAGCTATAGGACTCCACTAACAAGACTGAGCTGTCTTTAAACTTTTCAGTATCAGCAGTTTTCTCAACACAAGTACAGAAAGCCATGCCACCATTTTCAGCTGCGGGCTGCATGAAAAATAGTACTAAAATACTAAAGGTCCACAGTTCTTTTCTGTTAAAGTTGATTTGTCACAATATTGTTAATTAGTGAGGGCTTAGGGAAGGCTTACTAGGAATATAATTACAGTGCTGAAAAGCATTAATAATGCTCTTATCCCAAGCCAACATGATGCTATTTACATATTTTACCCTGGCATATACCAGAAATGGCTCCCAACGCATAACGTACTGCAGGATCATCAAGAGAAAGACACAAAATCTCACAGGGGAAGAATATTTCTGAATATCTCTGCTCTATTCAAGACAGCAGGGACCCTAATTTGACCAGTAATTACAGCTGTCACCATAAGATGCACCTATGGTGAGCCATCTTTTATCATGAACTGTTTTTCCATCAGGAGGGAAATGAATTGCTACTCCTGGTACATAATTGGATGCAATCTCATCTTTCTCACATATATTAGGATAGAAGTGACAATTGCATTTGTCTGTTGTATGGGAGCAGGCTTCTTTTCACTTTCAGAGCTCTGCACAGGCATCAATCAGTTCTCAATGAATAATCCATATGATAAGCCCATTAACCCATGTTGTCGTTATCACCTCTTCCTGCTGACCAGAGCAGATTTGCTGCCCTCATTACACTGAGAGGCTAAAGTTAGGCTGGGCTCAACAGGACCAGAAGTTCTGCTGAGGGCACTAAAGGCTGGGCCTCCGCTACCAGACCTATGTGATTTATGCTGCTCACTTCAGCAGGTGAAGAAGTGAAAGTGCTTTGACATTAACCACATAGATACTTTTGCAAACACCCTGGAGGAGCCCAGGAACCTCTTCAGAGACTGCATACCTTTAATGACAGTCACTAAGGAATTTGCCAAAGACCACACACCAGGCTGTTAGCAAGGAAGAGGGAGAACGCAACTGGTTTTGAATCTTTCTACTCTCAACATAGCAAATTTCCCATGGTTCTTTCCAAAGAATAAAAATATTTCCAGCTGAATTTTAAAAATCAACACATCTGATTTAATTACAAATAAAATACATTTATCCACACTTGCAATTTATGGCAAAACACCCTAACCTAAATTATCACTGAAATCCAGGCTGCTTGGTGCAAGACAAAAGACAGAGTCAGGAACTATTTTTTCACCTTGGGTATAATGTGTCAAAAGGAAAATTATGGAGCATAACTATAACTTAATTTTACTGAATCAAGTATTACCTGCAATCAGATGTATCTGACAACAAGCCTGCTAGATGGCTTTTGCATGGCCCATCCTACTTTCCCAAACAAAGCCAATGGACACAAGAGGCTGGAGGTCATACAGTCTGGCTGTAGGAAGCCTGCATTCACAAGATTATTCACTTGGACACAGAATTACTTGGGGAAAGGTGAGGAGCTTTTGACACTCCAAGGGAGAGGAGGAACTCAGCACATTCATGCATGGAGCACAAGCCCCGATTTAGTAAACTTGCATTTTCAAAGTAGCAAACAACTTCCTCATAAAAGCTGCCAAGCAGTAACTAATACTTTTACACTGAAAAATAAGTACTTCAAAGTGAAAATAAAGCAATGTTTAAGAAAAAACGTTTCATTCTCACAGTGAAGGAAAAGGTACCTTATTGCCTTACAGGGATCTTTGTCCCAGAGGCCATGTTTAACTTAACTAAGAAATCACCTCTTAGAGGGGGCTAATTTGGAGATGGCAGTATTTCATACCATCATATTCAGCTTGGAGATACTGCTGATACTTTGCTACTGTGAGTATTAAAGAGGAGCTGTGAGAAGAGATGGAATAAGAGCTCATGGTCAGTAGGGAATGCTAAAACAACTGGTGACATTCAGTACCCATAAATCCTGGGTTATTCAGAAAACAGTTCTGTCTTCATACAGGCTGCAATGAACATTACAACTGAGGAAGGAGATCTAGAGTAGTCATTTTGCTACAACCAAATAAATAATTTTGTCATAAAGCAATCCAATGCTAAAAATGGTTACAAACAGCACAGAGATAAAACAGACAACATCATTGTGACAACCATTAAAGTCACATTTTGTCTATATCTTGAACACTAGGCACAAAACATGTAGAATCTTGGTAAAAACACTGCAGAGCTGGAAAAAAACCAGATTAGTATGACAAGGCCAATTAAAAACATGGGACAGATCCTTTAAATGAGACTAGGGATTCTCTCTGGAAAAGAGAGAGTGGGGGAAATTATGCCAAATATGTAAAATCACATGGGACATGGAAATATGAACAGGGAATGGTTCCTCACCATTTCTCACATACAAAAACTAGGTGACAGCAAATGAACAGAGCTAGTTCATAAGAGAAAGGGGAAGTATATTTTCACTCAATGCATCATTAACTGCATAAGACCTTGTGAGAGGAACAAGCAGATACAAACAATTTTAATGGATTAAAAAACAGGTCATGAAAAAATGCTGCTAAATACAAAGACACCATCTCTGGCTTAGAAAGCCTTTAACTAACAAACTGCTGGGACGCCAGCTGGGAGAGTGGCTGCTAGGGCTGGCCTGACTTTTTACCCTTTCCTAGGCATCTTCTATTTGTTATTGCCAAAGGCAGTCCTTGGGCTTTGGTCTAGCACGGCATGGTAGTCCTTACATTTTTGTCTTTATTTCTTCCTCACTACCTCCTTACAGCAGAAATGGTTCAATAGCACTGACTGCTCAGGAGATCTTGCCATCCACTTTGTGCACAAAGCTCAGTGAGGACAGTAGGACTAAGAGCTGTTGAGTCATCCAAAGAGCTGAACACAGCACACGGGAGACAGTGAAGGGGCTGGAATCTGGGGGGTGGCAATCCTCTGGTTTGCAAGAATTAAAATTTCTTCCCACTGAACAGGTGTGGGGGAGAGGCTCCAGACTCACTGGCTATCTTAGGATTGACCAAAGGTCAAAAAGGAGCACTTCAGAAGTTTCTAGAAGTGACTTGGGTAAACGTGGCTTGGAGGGATGCTACTTATCTCCCTGCAAGAGGTTAGGTTTGGTCAACTGAAACTAGGAGGGGCTCAGGTCTGCAGTTGAAGAAGGTTTAACATTTAAGTGTTTGAAAGAAAACAACAGACATTAAAATGTTTCTCTCTACACCTACACCTAAAATTAAAATTTTATTTTCTCCAGATAGACTGCACCATCACAATGTCTGAACAAGCAAGCATTAAGAAGTAAAACCGTGTAACAACATTAAACACAAAGCAAAGCAGACAAGTGTAAGCCTCAGGAGCTACATCCACCTTGCCTGAGTTGGCTGCTCCTGAGGAGACACTAAAGCCCAGCTGGCTGCTGAGATTCTCTGTTGCATTTGGGGTTCTCAGAGATTACAGCTGCTTTCTTGAGCAGGATTATAAGAGTACTGGCCTGACTGTTCACAATGGGAGATGGCTGGGTCACTAACAAAACTCTAAGTTCAACTCCAATGTATCTTAGAGTTTATAATGTTAATGTACCCCAAATTTTCCTCCTCAGCCCTTGGTTTCTCCCCTCCCTGTAAGATTCTATGCTTCAGCCTTTTAGTCCTAGGGCACTTCATGAGTACAAAAAGCTGAGGATTGACAGTTTAGCCTCAAACCCAACCTGGATGATACTCCTGCACTGCAGGGCAATCAGAGTCTTGTAGGAATGGGATAAGAAGAGGCAAACACTGAAAAGGTGACTTTTTAATTTATAAGGTGTTTTCTGAAATCTGAGAGCTTTTCCCTCATTTAAAAGGACAGAGAAGTGACTAAAAACAATACACTGTCTGAGATACTGTACAATGTCACAAGGCTTTCATGTTGCATTTTTTTAAGCTGTACTTCCATTGAAACCTAAATGTAAATTTCTTTTTAATGTACACTGAAAATGCCATGTACTAGCAGAAGCTATTCAGCTGTTGTATAAAGGTACACATTTATCCTGCCCTTTGATGTAGCCACAGTTACTACCTGCAATTCAATGGGCTATGAGTAAGGAGGAAAAAATATCCACTATACCAGCCAGAGATATTTCTTGAATGTCAACCTACTTTATCAATTAATATATGTAACATACAAATACTGGACTATTTACAGCCTCAAAAATAAAATAAGGGATTTAAATTTTGAAACTGCTTTGCAGCATTTTGAACCTGAAGCCTGCAGTATTTAAAAATTCTATGCCTTGCAGCAGACTATAGTCTAACATGGAGAGGACAGAGTGTTAAAATAAGCATCTACATAATTTTTCACAATACAGTGTGCCACAATGCATTTGGTTGAAAACAAACACATGTTTGCAGTGAAACATTTTAACAAATCACAGAACTCAGCAGCAAAGTAGTTAAACATTTATGATTTGATTTTATCTCAGCTTGGAATGTCGCTGGAGTGTCCCACTTCTAACAACTGTTTGCTAAGTTAAGGCTTCAGTGTTTACACAGTGCTGAATGAAGCAGCCTGGTCACCAGATGTGAAAGCTTCCTTAGACTACAGCTTTCAATCAGATCACGGTCCTAATGGTCCCTGCTCCAATCTTCTTCCTCAGGACGTCCACCAGCCTTTCCAACCTGAGAGGGGGCAGGGGAGAGGGAGAGGAGAGAAAAAAAAAGGAAGCTAATGTTAGGAATGTTCTGGCTGAAAGAGACAGTGTTTGCACTGAACCAAGCTGTCCTGGTGGTGGTCACGCTCAGAAACAAAGCACTACTGTAAAAGACAGACATTAAGGGAAAATGCAGACAACTTGTGAAAAACTTTTTAACCTACAACCCAACCCATCTGCAGCCAGTGATATATATCAACTCACTTTTCCTTTGTAGTGCATGAAGTATCTGAGGTCCCTGTATGGCATTTATACAAAACCCTGTGCAGCAATCCTGTGGTACAATATACACTTTGGTGTAAGCAGGACAATTAATTTTTATACTTTAAAAAATATGAGCTGTCCATGCTCTTGTTAAATGCAGCACTTAACTATTTTTTCCCCTTAAATAATATCTTGCCTATTATCCAACAGATACTTTTGCTGTTCAGTTCATAAATTTATGCCTAAAAGCTGATATGTAAAAACTTCCTCAAAATACTCAACAAGCTAAGTTTATAAGGATGTGGATGATGATGATATTTTTAAGGTGGCCTGCATGATTCTTGTGTCAATACAACTACAGAAAAATTAACAGTCTAAGTAAGTAGGACAGAGAGCTGCCCAATCCTCTTAGATTTAAGGCACAGGCACTATAAACATGTTCAATCTCACTGGCTTAATTTGATCTTTCTTTTGTTAAAGTATGTAGACAAAGGCAAAGGACTAAATTTGTTCATCATTTTGTATCTACACACATTTATCTTCAGCATTCCAGAAATCATGTATTCAAACTATTTTTTCAATCTGTCTGTATTTTATGGTATCCTTCAATGAAAACTCTCCCACAAATAAACTATCTGTATAAAAGCAGACAGTGTGTAGCAGAGCACTTTCAGAGCCACGTCCAGAATATAATACACACAGCTTCCACAATGGATAAACAGAGCTGTAGGTTCAAATAGATGTATTCATTGTTACAAAGTTAACCATTTTTTTCTTATCTTGAAAGACAATTAAAAAAATATTATACAACATGAGAAATGCAGATAGGAAATAAAAATAACACAGCTTTATCAAAATTGCAAAATGCATTTTATCTCATGAATGCATTAGTAACTTCAGTGCACGTAAACTAGTCAACATGGATTAATTGCCACAAGTCATGACTAATGTGCTTGGTACGTATTGAAACACACTTGTTTTCCAGGAACCACCAAGCACGATGAAGCTACACCTTTCATTGTACTCACCAGGTGACTTAATTCCTGAAATGAGATTAAGAATTCACCACCCAAATGTAATCATCAGACAGCAGGAAAAGTATGTGGAAAGTTCAGCTCATTCTAGCTCTTACACAGGGTCTCTGAGGGAATGAATGCACAGGTAAAAAGCTGCTGCTTAGGTAGCAAATGCTAAAAAACTGCTCCTCTCCCTTCAGTTTTCCAATAGTCACTTCTCCTTCTTAACCAACTAGTGCATTTCCCCCTGGCTTTGTAAAATAACATCTACTGCACTTTGTCTTTGTAGAGGCAGCACCCAAACAGCCATATCTCAGTGCTGTCAGTCCATTCAGGTATAAAGTCGAGGATTTCACAAGTTATTTGCTTCTGTAAGTTTTCTCACACAGATACATCAATGTTTTCTGGATTTTAACTCAGTTACTGATCAGTCAGTTTTGTCAGCCTCTCTTATTGAGAAGTTTTCCAGTTAGATCTGCTGTCAGTCCATGTGCAATTTCAGAAAGCAATGGCAATTAGTTCTCTTTCACTAGCATGTGTATTCAGAAGCACAGCAGCTTTCTCAGACATTTTAACTCTTGCTGGAGGTCTCTTTCACACTAGCACCCTCTCTAATGTACTTCAGAGACATAAAAGCACTGGAGAAACATTTCAAACTGTTTGGACAAACAGAAGGCTTGGGTTGAAAATTGTTTTTCTGGGAGACAGCATAAAACCTGTAAAATCTGAGATCATGGCTTATTTAAATCACTGTTCAGTTAAAAAGAAATATTGTGTGGCTTATACAAGGCAGGGGGTGGGGGGGGGGAGAATGACTTCAGTAATTGAGGCTCCTTTTGGGGAAAAACAAGTTGGATGTCACAGCCAACACACTGTCCTACAACTGGGTTTAGATGTGCACCACTCTGTGACCAAGCACTGGCACTGCACACCACAGCAGAACAAGTCAGTGAAGAGCTGCCCATGTTTGAAGAGAAATACCACTGGGATGAAAGTAGCTGTCTTCTGTTTAACCTTGAAACTGTCAGGCTTCATTGAAAATAATGAGGCTTAACAATCATAGTTTCTGCTTTTCAAACGAATGATGACTGAAATCATCAAAATGAGGTATTCCTCCCCAAATACACACCATGCAGAGCTTATTTGCCTTTTGTTTCAGTCATATGTGAATTTTCAAATTTATTTATTCTTTATCAGGAGGAAAAAAAAGGTAGCAGTGAATTAAGATATTGTGCTTCAAAAGAGATTTAAGTAAAAACGTAAAAGAGAAATGGTAGCAGCTATTTATAAGATAAAATAACAGAGGGCAAAATTTACCCCTACACAGACACAAGACCCAATATACCACTGAAATCCCACTTAAGCCTACAAAATAATGCTATGTGCTGAATCAGTGGTTAATAACTCTTGATACAGGCCTCAGGGGGCTTTTTGGAATGATAATCCTGGACTCTTTGTTCACCAAAGGCCCAACTCTGTCATCCCAACTCACACCAAGCAACATTTTCTTTGTGAGTAATAAAAGGCAGCTAAAAAGGTTGTTTGTGCCAGTGAGGTGCTACCTGTGAGGGGTGAGGGTGGCAGAGCCAGCCCTTGTTGATAAGGCTTTGTGCCCAGCCCAGCGGGACACTGCAGGCACCTCCCTCTGGAGACTGAGCATTTTAATGTGGAAAACTGCAGTAATAGTTTTATACCTCAAGATCAAAGGTAATTTAACCAGAAGAATGGGAACTAGTCTCAGTGTTTGCAGGGTTTTATTCAAAATATGGAAGACATGAAAAAACCAACTTCTGTTACTTTGTGTAATTTCACCAAATTTTACTTAACTGAAAGCAGCACATTTTATTGTATTCTAAGACAAATTCTAACCAATTCCAACGTTCTAGTGAGATTTGCCTTTTTGCTTGTGAAGAGTCCTCATAGTATAAGCTAAATGTGCAACACTGCACTTTCTCCTGAGATGTAAGCAAGGACACTCGCTGAATTTGCATCTCATGAAGCAACTAAATAAGTAATTTACGAAGAAAGCATTTGAGTTCATATTTTAGATCAGACAGAAGAACGATAAGGTGGACAGGCCATTCTGTGGTAGTGCTGAAGGTCCAAATGTGCAAGGACAGACACACACCTTTTGGAATGCTTTACAAAGCCTCTTAAGGGCTCACTCCCCATTCTCACAGATTTCAATTTCTTCCTTAGAAATTTTTGAAAACCGCAGTAGATGACCTTCATTATTCCTTGGTTCTTCAAATACTTCTAGAAAATCTGTCCCTTAACAAATAAATTCTCTCAATAAATGCCTCATCAGCATTCTTTATACAATTATTTTATGCATGCATGCAAAGTGAGTACAAAAGGACATATAAAATACAGGAAAAATCTATGGATTCAGACAGATAGGCTCAACTTTGGTTTCATTCCTATTGATTTACATATATCCAAAAGTAAAAAGTAAAAATGTACAATGCTTTTCAAGATAGATGGAATTTGCATCGATGAAAAGCACAAAGATGATGCTAGAAACATTTTTTATCTACACTACATACTTCTGTAATGCTCCCAGGAAATGGAAAAAAGAAATAAAACACACAATTTAGGAAAAGGACATCCAATCCATCATTATTTTTAAGTTAGCAAAAGACACAATGTTAAGAGTCTTGAATTGCATTGGCTTAATGGTTTCTTCAAACAAATTTGGAATTAAGCAGTTGAATCTGTGTTCTGTACAGAAAGAAAAAGAATTCCATAAGGGGCTTGCTGCTATAATGTTACAGGTTTAATTATGTCCTTTTGAACATGTTGCTAAACTTTAAGAAGATCCTCATCCTTAGAGGAAAGAACAGGAACACCTGAATAGGATTATTACTAGGTGAGTCTTCCCCAAGACAAATTCTCAACCATTCTCAAATTTTCTTCCAGGTATTTCAAACTGTGTTCCCTTGTCACCTGTGCACACAGCTGTCAATGCCTGGGTGGAGAGTATGTTGTTATGTGGAGTGTTCTTACACAGATCCTGAATTGCTTGACAATCAGCTCTGACTTTTAGCAAAGCTTTACTCCTGTGAGTAAAAACGATTTTGGTTTTCGACTTGGTCTCCATAAAGCAGACTTAAAAATCCTAACTGACAGAGAAGTTTGCTCTGGGAGCTCAGAAGCTGAACAGACTGGTGCAAGAATGTTCCCCACTACTCTCTACTGCCCACTCCTGTGCACATTTTTGCCTTGCTTCCCTCTTTCACACATTCTGCTGAAGAAGTCTAACTCTAACCTGTGGCTTGGGATCAGGAAAAACTCTGCAACTGCATAAATCCACACGGGTTGGTACATCCTTCCACACTGCTCCACCTTTGGCCAAAGGAACTCACCCCAAAGACAACAGTGGCCTTTACTCCCAAGTTCTGAATATGACAGCTATACAGTCATGGAATGACCTTCCTGGGAATCATGCCCCAGGAAGAGATAAAATGGACACCCAACTGACAGAAAAGGGCACCCTTCAAGTAGCCCATGTCCTAATCTGCAAAGCAATATAGAGACTAGCCAAAAACAATGGTTTCTACCTGCAAATGGAGGAGTTAAGTGATAAAAACAAAATCATCCTGGATTTTGAAATGCTACATAAAGGCTTATAAACCTGAGCTATAGCCCTTGGTTATCTTTCCAGTAGATAAGATTAGGCTCAGGCTATGAAGATGGCCTTACTTGCATGATTTCTGGCTTCCTGTGGAATGTGTTTTGCTGACACTAATTCCCTTTAGAAACCAAGCTTTTGAAAATATATTACATAAATAAAATGCATTGGACAAAAACACTGCAAGCAGTTTAGCAGTAGAGTTCAGTTAATGGTTGTTTGGTGAGTGTTCATACAAACAAATTCACTTAATTTCATTTAGAATAAAATTCCTTTTTCCCTCCTTTCCTTCAGCTTTCCTCTCGGATAAACTTCATAAACTTCTAAATGGCATACTTGTTTTCAGGCATTTTCTGTCAATTCAAGGAAACAAATGACAAAGAGAAGAGAGGCTGCTGTGATACTGGTCTTGCCCAGAAAGCAGTCACTTGGATAGGATCATTTACTCAGGAGGCTGGAGCAAACTGGTTCAGCTCTATTATCTGCACAAGGGAACTGGACCCCAGCTGCTTCCCTCTCAAGGGAATAGCACTGCACTAACACTGGGTGTTGGGGTGGCTTGCTCTCAGTTTCAAAATTTTAGGCTGCTTTGAATAAAGTCCTTAAATATTCAATGTTTTGAAGCCTGGTGTCAAGGATATGACCTTGCAGTGCATGACCTATCTACCATGTTACACAGCCATCACCCTCTTACTCCTGGCTGATTCAGCTAATTTTTAATTACCCTTATTCCTCAATTCAGGTATTATTTTTGCTACCTCAAAAGCCTACCTTTTTAACAATAGCTTTTTATCTTCTCAGTAAAAATCACTGCCCATTGAATTTAATGGTCTGTAACAATTCTTTCATAAACCATCATAGTGATAAAGACTACATGTGGCTCCAGTCACAGCTGCCTTCCTCTTCTTAACCAAGTTCCCTCTGCATTTTTTGGATCAGAGTCTGGGTGTCTTTCTAAACGCCAGAGTTCAGCCATGGTTTTGAACCTGATGCTGAGCACAATTTAGTGCCCTCTGTCAGACAAGTGTCTGGACTGACTGGTATTAATGGTCCTTCCTGGTCTTAAAACACACATCTCAGAGACTGATTTCACAGCATCAATGAGCTCTAAACCATGGTAGACCACAGTGTTGAATCAAATCACTACAGGCACCGCTGCCAATTCCTGCCTGCCCAACACTGTTTGTAATGTCACTCCAAAAAGTATGTTCCATTAAATGTACTGGCCTTAAATTTGGCAGGGCAAATCAGTCTGCCCCTGAAAAGCACTGTCACCAAACAAGCATTCCTATTAAATCCCTTTCAGCATCTTCTCAACCCAAAAGAGTAATTCCGTATATGATTAAACTTAGAAGCAAATACAGCCAGTTGGGCACTTGACAGCAGACATATTTTAAAATAAGCCTGGCTTACACAGGCCTTGGCTAAAATATTAAGCCTTTATCTGTGGTCCACAATAACTAATCTTGTCAAACTGTTTGCCCTCCACCTTCTGTTTGGAAGATTATGAGCTAGCTCACCATTACTATTCACCTTGTGCCATCACTAGCAGCAGGAAAACTGAGCAGTAAACACAGTTGGTCTGTTTTGACAGCATTTCACCCTACTTTGCATTGATGTAGATTGCCACACACTACAGGATAATACAAAATCAGCTTCTATGCTGGATGTAATGCCACATTGTGAAAGGTATCACTCCCTTACTTTCAATGCTTGCTCAGGACAGCATACACTGACTGCCAAAAAAAATGAGCTTCTGAGAAAGAAAAATAAACCCTGAAACAACTATGCTGTATTTCAGTACATCAAAATCTACAACATATCATAGAGACCAGGCTCTTATTATTGGATGGACCATTCACATCTGAGCATGTGCCTGATATTGGAGATCAAAAATGAACAATAGCTGAAATAGAGGTTATATTGGCATATTTAAAGTCAAATGATACACATCAGATTATTTAAACAGATCTTCAAATTTCCCTTATCACTCCAGCTTGAATCCAACACTTTATTATGCCAATTTTATGCAAAGCTTATATTTGGGCCAGAAAAACCTTTTATATACCTTCTTAATAAACTTGAATTACTTTTAGCACTGACAAGTACTGTTTCCCCACATTGGATGTCACAGATTTTCTCTTTTCTTAGGAGAAATCTTGACATGGGAACCTACTCCTTACAGTGTACTCCTTATATTTCCATGAAGTTTGTGCTGACATGAATAGGCAAGGGTCTCCTGGATTTTCTTGTCAAATACCTCCTGGCAGTCTGTGTCGCCTGCTTATGGAAAACTAGCAATTTTACCTTATGGTAATATGTCTTCCCCACAGAAAGTATTCTGTCATAGTATTTATTCATTCAAACAATAAATAATGAAAAATGAATAATTAATGAAATATTAATTCCTGAAAACTCCTGATGAACACTAGTCCTGCCCCTTGGTAATGATGTTTGATATCATTAGAGTGCCATGAATCAGGCAATATTATTGTGTCTCTGAACTGTTCCTCACATTCTTGGGAGCAATACTGTCTCAGATCTGGGTTCTTTATATCTACAAACATAATAATAATAAAAAAGTATCCCACTGAATTAGAGACTAAAATTGCTGAATACAGAGCCTTTTTCTCTAGACTTCTCAATTTGGGCTTTGAACTGTGTCTGGCAACAGCTTGTCAGCTTCCTTATACTATATTCCACAGAAATGTATTCAGGAGATGAATAAAGGACCTCCTTTATCAAGGATTTTGGTTTGTTCTAAATCCATCTTCAGGAAAATTTAAAAGCAATGTCAAGAATTTATTATCGAAAACAAACCATTTCAAATTTGCTTAAAATGAACAGTTAGGATTTATTTACAGATCTGCAGAGAATGGCCTTACTAAGAGACTCTAGAAGTTGAAAGTACCAGTCTGAAGCTACCACATTACACCTTTCTGCATGTTAGACTTGTAAAGTCAAGTCTGAACCTCTCAGTTGCCTATTCCAATCAAGTCTCACTTCTTTCAGACGCCTTCTGGTCAAGTCCTGTTTACAATGAGTTTGCACAATTGCAAATACTGATGTGCTATGATGTTGGTTTTGGCTGGGGTAGAGACAATTTTCTTCTGGCTGGTATGGGGCTGTGTTCTGGATTTGTGCTGAACACAGAGCTGATAATAGAGAGATGTAGGTTTTACATAGGTTTGTTGTAATTTATCACTGATGTGATATTGCCCATGCTGGAATGATGCCCACCACAGCACTTAGAGATTGAGTAGCAGTGGTAACAAGGATGGACATAAGAGGAAAGAATTTTACTAAGCTCTTACTAGTTGTAAGTCCTTCATAATGGGCTCAGACAGGCAGGTAAACTCTCTACCCCTCTGGTGGTTTCAGGACAACTCACACTTGGTCATACTTCTGCAAAGTATTTCCAGAAAAAAGGGCAGTCTTCCATCAAAAACTAACAAAAAATCCACGGACAAAACATCCTCTCTTCCTCCTAATGTTTCCCTTGGTGGCAATTCTGCCTGGTGATGACATGAGTGGGACTGATTGTAGGAGAAAAGCCTTTTAATTTCTGTTGACGAAAGCATAAAATTTTGGCATACATAAAGAGTAACAAAATTCTTCAAAAGCATGGAGTAAAATCTACAAAATGTCTTTTGTGTTGAGTGCATGACTTAGATATCCCTTTTATCTGATGCGCATGTTATATCCCTTAAATAATTTATGATCATTTTATCAAGGATTGAAATAGAAATGATAGAAATACATATATCATGAGGCACAAAGTAAATTGCTAAATAAAATAATTTTATTGTACACATTTCAATACCTGCACAATACACAATATCTGCAATGTCTTTCATTCAAAGGCTGAATTCTGTTACTTTCTATGGCAAGAATTCCATGATCTGAAGCTAAGATGGTAAAATTTGGTCCTAAAGATTTACGCCTTCCAAGAGCTCAGTGTTTGGATCTGTGTCCTTATATCCACATCACAGCATAAATGTAGAACAGGAAAGTTGAGCAACTTGCCAACAAAACAACAGTGGGGATTATGGGGTTATAGCTATTGTTACCTCCCATAAACGCAGTTGATGCTGCCCTTCTACAAAACCTTGTTTAAAAAAAACAACTCTATGGAAAAATCTGACTATTAATTAATGGCTCAGTAGTAGTTCAGAAACACAAATTGTTATTTTTTTCTCAGATAACTAGCCCCTGGTTTAGTAAAGGTATACTTAATTTCAAGCAGCGGGGAAATTTAAATGATTTCAAGTTTCCTTAAAATAAAATACTTTTTTGGCCTAGTCAGTTATTTCTTTTTGTTGTTGTAAAGAACTGTCCCAGCAATTCTCTAAAAGGTTATACGTAATTCAGAAGCTTCAGAAAGTCTGGGCTTTCTTTTTGAGCTTCTGCATATACATTTACAGTATTCAATCTTTCGCATATGTTAAGAAACAGTATGAGTATTAACAGAAAGAACCGCAAATTTATTTTTATTCCTTCAGCCAAGCCACAAATAAATGACTCTTGCAAACAAACCAAATACTATTTAGTAACGGCAATGTAAATGCCATGGACTTATTTTATTTGGATATAAAATATTAAATTAAATGAGTATTTGCTGTGACACTCTTTTTATAATCTTGAAAAAAAAAAAAGCAAGTCTGAGAAAAAGTTTTCTTGCTATTCTTCCAGGAGCACTTAATCTGCTGTTCAAAGTTATTTAATAATTTGTCATAGAATAGTTAACTATAAGTTTACAAATACTGTGTCAGCGTGCTTCTTCCTATTGGGCAAACAACTTCAAAATCTAATTTGTTTGTGTTATTGGTCTTACTAAATATTAGTCTTTGCAAGTCTGGTTTACACCACTGAAGTTAACTATGCCAACATTCTGATTTTGTTCTGAAGTATTCCACAACAAGCTGATATTATACAATACAAGCCCAAGAGCTAGCTGATCCAGTTTACTGAGTGTATACTTAGTGTATTTTGCTACTGATAAATCAATAAAACCATGTTGTAATCTACAAACTTCCATCTCTCTGAAGCAGCTATAAGTAAACTGTAAATGAACACACAGGTCAAAACTGGGATGCTGTGATTATGTTGACTCTGAAAACATTTGACTTTCATAGAATACATTTTAGTGTTTGAGAGAATGAAGTTTCAGCACTGCTTTTATTTTCGTGAAAGGCTGAGATGATAAATATTCAAATGACAATAAATATTTGTGTTTATATTGTAACTACCCATACTTTAACAAAACAATGTCTGCACTGCAATCCACAATGTACAGAGGTTAAGTAAAAGTAAACCATAGCTACAAAAAGAAAATAAATACTTGACTTTGCCTGTATGTGCAGTTTTGCATTCTTCATCCATGTGAAACTCCCTGCAGCCAATGGTATCTTGGCTGTGCAAGGAATGGACAAAAGGCATACCTGTCATTTCCTTTGATTGGGACTTTTTGTCTTCATCTGTTAAGTGCACCACTGAGCCTAATACTGGCACTGATCATAAACTGTCAGATGCTACAGGCCTCACTATAACTTATGAGACCCAAAATACCTGGGAGAAGGATATCCTATAATCTGCTCTGGCAATATCACACATTTTATTTGTATGAGGCTTTCAGTAGTGATACCACACCTTGCTCTATTAAGCACATTCCCTAACTTTTAGTGTCTTGCTCCAGGCTGTTCAGAAGTCCTCAAGCTACCTCTTCTAAAATTAAGGCCACGAGTTTCTTTGAAGGTGATAAAGACAACAGCAGCGCTACCAGTTCTCCTTTTCAAGACAAACGTAAAAAATAATACTTCCAGTTAGAGCATTCAGCCAAACTAAGGAAAACCTGATTTTAACCCACACCTGCCACTTTTAGGGGAACAGTACACACCAGGGTTGAAGACACTTCTATGTTTTTCTTTCTGAAGCTGTGAATTTCTACAGAAGAAACATATGAAATGCTATTAGACCTGGAGGTGTGATTCTGTGGGAGGCAATCAAGGGTGCCCACCTGGAAAATGGGAGCTGGAAGTTCTGATACTGGTTTTGTATTTATGTTCAAGAGGCATTAAATTAAACCGAGAAAAAGCTCTAAAGGTGTCAGAAACAGGTCTTGTTTCTCAGAGGTGAGTAGACTATTTGCTCCTCTCTGATCCAAGCAGCCTGCATCAATTTCTGCTACATGCACTGCTTCGAAGCAAGGAACAGGGAGCATCCAGAGCAGACCTGTGTGGCTGAAATGCCTCTCCGAGGTGCAGGATATCTGAATCTCCACAGATGGAGGAGAAAACAGATCCATTCTGCCACACCCTGGAGGAGAATCCCTGCTCCCAGACAACTACTTAGAAAATGAAGGGTGGGATGGGGGCAGATGCCAAGGACACTTTTGAAAGAAATGTCTGAGGGCACACTGCTCTGCATGGATCTCTGAAACCAGCATGCCTCACTCTGTCTCAGCATGTGCTTCTCCATTTGGGTCTCCAGAAAAACCAGGCAGAAAAGACAAAAAGTCAATTGTTTTATAATTTTTTTCAGTTAGAAGTTTTCTGCTTATGCTTATCCAAGTCCTTCTATCCCAAGTGCTTATCCAAAGTGATTCTTGGGCAGAGAAGTTAACAGTATTAGTGATAGTGAGTTATTAGGCACTCCCTCCATCACAGCCTGCAAATTTTTAGCAACATGAAGTGCCCAATTAAAAAACTGGTGTAATTCAATAAAGATAATATAATCCAATAAGGAAAATACATTTCATTCCAGCTTTCCAAAAGTTACATATTTCCCTTTGTACAGTATGAACAATATGTTAGCCTTACCAAGGGAAAAATGATCTGCCTAGTGATACAGAAATGTGTAACGACAGCAGTCCAGAGAATATGCCAACGATGACTGAATTTGTTCAGCTCACCTTAGATTTGAATATTAGTTCAATATTTTATTTCCTTCAGACCTGGAAAATTGATTTCTGTCTATATGTTGAATTTCTCTGAGGCTGCACATAACCCCATTGGCTTACTCAATTTTTTTTTTATTACAACAAACAGGTATCTCTACAAGACTGTTTAATTCATCATTTCACCATGCATATTAGTGTAGTTCGAGGGGAATTTTTCTGAGAGGAATCACTGGTGTTAGTGCAGAATTCCAAGTGTTCTAAAAAATCCTGACCCTGCTATGTATTGCTTTCAGTTATATCAAGCATGACTTTTTTCACACATTTCAATTAGTCTTATTTCCTCACTGACTAAAGTAGACTACTCCAGCCTATTGCCCCTAAATCTGGTTCATTCACACAGCCTCTAATTGCTACTCTATGGTAATAATTTCGTATGTGATATGAGTTACAGCTACTAGATTTTGTGTTTTGAACTTTCTCAGGTTCCTATTCGTGTCTGGTATGCCAAAAAAATTTGCATCAGCTCTGCAGAATTCTTCAGAGTATGTGGTAGTTTTGCGTGTCTGGGAATCTTCCATCTGGCTAGTGTGGGTTTCCTAAACACCATAAAACCCTGCCTGTGGAGATTGTGTATCTCTTATGGGCCCCATGGAGCTTTTAATCTGCTTTTAATCATTGTATGAGACAGCCAATACATCAGTCCTCATCAAGGAGTTTTTTCCATTTTGAATCCCATTTAATAAGTTTTGATCCAATCTGAAAACCAGAACCTTTGCTAATTTTGCATTGGTATCTTAAAGTGCTACAAAAGTCATCTTTCTTTGCTTTCCATTTCCTTCCATACAAACTCTGATATCCATTGACTTCTGTGGATTGCTATAGCAAGTATAAGATTCTTAGCACCTTGCCCTCACTCACTTGTCTTTTGAATGTACCCACCAGCATCTGTTTCTCAGCAAACTACAGGTCATACCCTTAACTGGGACAAATGAATGCAACTTAGTGTGACAGAGCAAAGTCAATTTGCTGTAACTAAGAAACTAGCTCTGTATCTACATTCTTCAACAAGACACCAGGACTTACTTTACATTTCAAAACCAGCACCACTTAAATTATTCTCCATATGATATTAAAAGATTACCAACTATTCAAACTCAGCAGAATTTCACAGCAGCAGGCAGCTCAGTAGTTATCATTAAAAGGAAAATCACTTTTGGCATGTGCTAAATTATTTACTGACACAAGTGAGCGAAACTATTAGTATCTATGAAATTGTACTCCTAGCCTCCAGTATTTAATGTTTTGATCTGACATGCACCAGCGTATAATTTTGTAAGTAAAAAACCAGCAAAAAAAGCAATTTAGTTTTAATAGAAAAGTCTCAACATCTAAATATAACATCTTAATAAAGAAAGAGATTAAATCATATTTATTGTTTTGAAAGAAACAGCTCTCTCAAATTTAAAATAAAGCCAACTGAATTCTCTAAGACTTGGTGGTTCCTCCAAAACAAACAGCTTTAAGTCCCAGTGAATGTACAACTTGTTTCTTTTGTGAAGTGCTTCTGCCTGCAATTTCTAATTAACTAGCTCCATTCTTTCCTACAACAAGTAGCTCAACGCATACAAGCTACAATGTATACTTCAGCTAAATATATGTAGGTATGATTTTAAAAGGAGATAACTAGTTAACAACATTTGCATGTTGCAGAGGCTCAATTAGTATAATAATTCTTGCTTTTAGCCTGTTCCCTGCATAGCTGCCCCATACTGAATAAAATCTGCACACTAAAGACATGTTTGCAGTTAAAAATCTCCAGAGACTTTAGACCCATACATAAAGATACTTATTTCACTCTTTTCTGAGACACTGACCTGTATCCTCATTTAAAAATGAACACCACATCTTTATGTTATTAAATCTTTGTTTTGATCTATTAGTATTCACCAAAGTGCCATTTTATACAACCCCACACTGAATAGGCAAGGCTGGAGGTAACCATCTGCAGCTTTAGAGTCAGTATTTGAATTGATGAAAAGAGCTTTGTGTTTTCATTGCCAAGTTTGATTCTTCCAGTCATTAGACATTCCCCTCAGATCGCATCAATGAAGTGAACTCCCTTACACCCATGTGTTAAATTCTCTTCTCCTCATGGTTTCCTTTGCCAGCTATACTCAAGAAAGACTACTGGGTCTTAGCCACATTCTTCTCACAGCTGTGTTAAAAAAGAGCATCAGAGCTTCTTCCCAAAATCCATATGTGTATGTGGTCAGTCCCCTGTTGCAGGGTCACCTCACATTGTGGTGTGATTATTCAAATATTCATCTCTGTTCTTCAACTGCACTGCTCTGATCATTCTGGGAAAGATTAGACCCTCCAGCCAGCACTGAAGAACGTGTTGGACATTGATGTGAAATACACACAGCTCCCGTACTCAGAAGGCAGATTAGTTTTACTTGCAGAAGAGGGGGACACTAACTACTTAATAAATGCTTGTTTCTTATTTCTTTACATTTTTTGTATTGTTTTCATCCATGTCAACTGTTTGTTTTTGTTGTTGCATAGATCAACTTATATATCAGCATCACCTAAGAAAACAAGTGAACAAGTACAAAAGCAGAGAAAGCATTTTCAAAAAGGCTGGAGGGAAATTCAGGACTACACAAATAAAGGATGTATTCCAGTCACAATGAAATTTAGGTGGTCAAAAAAACCCCAGACCCTAGGGGTAAAGCAATGTAATTAAGGATAGAATTTAATTCAGAAGACCACTTAATTTTCTTATGTATTAAATCAACTAAAAATTTTTATCCAAAGCTGTAATACTCCCGAATTCCTCTTTAAAAGAAAGAAAAAGAAAATTGAAAAGGTCTCTAATAAACAGTTAAGGACAAATGAAGCAATGACTTCTGGTTTAGATCACTTTTATATTAACTTTATTCATAGTCAGAACTACCTTGACAAAGTACACAAGCAGGATCCTACTCACCATTTATGCTTATTTTCATACCTGTATATTTTAATACTGCACTGCTACTTTGTGGATTATTAGTGTTTATTTTTAGAGGATTATATAGAAATTCTACCCACTCACCCTCCTCTGCCACTTCACGCAGCGGCACGACTATGCAAGTGTAGCTGTGCTCACATGCAGAGCTGTGCTTTACTGAGCTAGAATCATTAAATTATGAGAAAAAAATAGAAGCCCCCAAAAGACAAATTGCATTAAAATTCACTCCAGCTGCAAAGCTGTTGCAGAAAAATAGAACATTTCCTGGAAAAACATCAAAAGTGGCCTCAACCTTTCCTGATAATTGGCTAATATTGATTTGGTATTACATTATAACCTGCTCTGATCTCACTGACATCAGCAACCACTCCACAATCCCAGAGGTTCCAGCCGGAAGGACATTTTTAAAATGCCTTGTTCCTCTGTTGGCAGAGTATTAATTAATTCACAGGCTCTCCGAGCCACCCTCTCCAGGTCAGCCCCATTTCCCTGCTGGGAGTGCACCAGCTGGCTCCTGGCTTCTCAAGCAGGACAAACTTGCAGGGGCCGGTGGTACTACACCAACATTCCTGGTGAATTCTGTGCTCCTGTCCTAATTCTTTGTAACCACAAAAGAGAAACATTAATTAAATATAGAAAATCATAGTCAGAGACATTCCAGAGTACTGATTAAAAATATTACTGTGCAGATCATAATAGTAAATTGAATAAATATGTATTGTTTTGTGTGTACATACATGTATTTATTTACATAGACCCCAGTTAGAATATGTACTTGCTTTATAAAGTATAGTGCTCCCTTAAAAGTCTAAGCGTATCTTGATAGTGTCTCAAAATCAAAAGACATTCAAGTAAATGCAGCTAAATCTATGTGGCCACCCTCTGAGCATCAATGTTTCTTGTTTTACACCAGCACCCCTGTTAGGACGATGAATCATCTTCAGAGGCAAGAGCAGACAGTCTCGATTTATATCTCACACTGCAGCTAGCCAACATGAGATGCTCACCCTACTTCAGTATAAACAGATGTTTACTACACCCAAGTTGACTATAAGTAGATACTAAAACATCTCACTTCTGGTTCACATCCCCCTGCTGTTTTGTGTGGGATAGGATCAAGAAATTTTTTAGATGCTTTTTGTCCTGATGGAAAGCACAGGACCATTATTCTGACTCAGGTCTCACCTCTAGAAAGCAGCAACTACTTGTGGGTACACAAATGGCTGACATGATGCAAATGCTGTGAAGAATTACAACTCTCTTTTAAGCTCTGTATATCATGGTGAATGCAAACATTGAAGTTTTAAAGAATATTAAAAAATTCTTTACTGTTGCCAGAGAACAGATTAGCAAAGACAGCATAAAACCAGTAAACTACATTGTATGAAGATACAAAGTATATATTTTCTCAACATTCTTCATTACAGTAATGTTCTTTCTTAATGAAGGTCATAATTATTTCACTATTCTGATTTTCAACTGTTGCTATTTTACTGAATAATATTGAGAAACTATGCAGCCGACAAAACTACTTCCTTCATATGTCAGAATTCAATTTTAGCTGAGCATTTAAAATAGTCAAGAAACCAGATTATTTTATAACGGTCTTTAGTCTATGAATTTTAGTGACACATTTTAAACAACATTAAGCATCCTCTTAAGCATCCTATTAAGTGCTAATAATTAATACTACTATAATTAATACCAAAAAGCCTTTCTGTTGACAGGTTTATAAATTGTCAGTCCTTTTTTGAAATGTAGAACATCCTACATCGTCTAAATAAAATGCTAAGCTAACAAATGAGTTCCTGCCTAATTGCCAAACACTGATTTCTATGAAGCAGTTGAGGTTACAAAGAAATTGGGAATTCTCAGCCCGGTTTCCCTGCTGATGAGTACGAACTGTCTGTGTAGCTCTCCCAGAGGTGTCAGAGGAATCTCTATAGTGTCACACAAGGGTTCTTAGCTCAAAGTAAACACACTTTCCACAAACTCAGCTGCTTAATCTGTTTGCAGGTTGAATTATAAGATGGGGGTGGATGACTCCGGGTGCTGGGAAGACGCGCAGAGCATTTCCACAGTTTCGTGGTAAAAAGGGCATGCTATTGTCATCAAAAGACTCCAACCAATTGTTTGATTTTGCTATAGGCTCAGTCGTCTGATCTTAACAATAATGAAAACTAACCTGACCAAAATTTTCCCAAGTCGTTGAGCATGTTAAATTACATAAATTCTTTTCACTATAGCGGTGCATCACCACTACTTTAATTCAGTTTGTGGCTGCAGTTCTACTTTAGCCACCCTGGGTACATGGGATTAAACAAGATTGTTTCACTTTAGGAAAAAAATAACCAAACCAGTAAAAACTCAACCTCTGCTTAAATAGCTATATTATTAAACATTTATAAATAAAACTAGATGTAAAAACTAAAAAAGTTAAAAAGGTTCTACCAATATTCTCTTTACCATTACTTAATTTTTTAAATAGGTTTATTTTTATCAAGCACACACCTCTCAAAGTTTCAAATATGTCTAAGCGCTCAGAATAAAGACTTGAATGATTATCAAACAATCACTGGAGGATTAAAAGAGATGACTAAAAAGATGCATTTTCATAGATAAATACCTTAATTATATTTTATATAGCTACGAATAAATAAAAGAGATAGGCATATAACTATTTTTAAATAGAACTCAGCATATGGTTTTTTTAAAGAAAAGCTTTTGTTAGGTGCTTGCAATATATTATAAGCCAGTTTCTGGCTACTCTGTAAATATGCTGTAGACATTTAAGTTGAAGACATATATGGACAGACAGGACAATTTGCATCAGCTCAGCATTGACCACCTTGGAAGGACGAGAGAGGAGAATTTTGCACTTGATTAATGTAATGCAGAGATGAGAAGCGCCAGACTGTCAAGAGGCACAACTAATAACAAACATGACAATAAGTACTTCACTAGAGATGAACTTCAGGTTTTGGAGTTCAGTAACCTTTTAACAGGGAAACTCATGATGGCAAAGAGAATACAATCTCTGTTCACCAACTAAGAGCCTTCCTGTGGCTCTCAGTGAGATTTTGAAGCCATCCCTAAACAACCCCATAAGCATTTACCGTGGCATGAAACCTGCCAGATGTGTAACAGACCAAAAATGAGAACCATACTATTCTACCACGCAATTATAAAGGGAAATACTCTGTAGCCATAGGACTGCCACAGGGTAAAAGAACAGTGAAAACCATTCATAGGAGATGGAAAGACTTTCTCTGTGCCTTGCACATGTAGGAAGCAATTTCCTTAACAGTAATGAGAGGTAGCCTGACTTGCCTAATAGCACAAAACTGTTAAAATGATCAGCTTCACACTGAGTAGGAAATGAGCTGACAAAGGAAGAATCATTTTAAAGGACCTTTTTCTGAGTACTGCCACACTTTCAGTTATAGACAAAACACCAGAAAAAAATGCTTCCTGTGGATTACAACTGCAATTTTTGTTGGAAGACAAGTGACTCACTTTTGAACTTTTTCATTGGCTTCCTGCGAAGCTTCCAGGGCTTTCTGGAGCTTCAGCTCAGTGTCCTTTTGCTCGCATCGAGTCTGCTGCAGCTGAGCTGCCAGCTCTTCAATCTGGCCATAGGTTAGGGTCACAACATCCTCCCTTCCCTGCAGTCCACCTTCAGAAGTACTGAAAGCACAGCTAGGCTGGCTCTTCAGACTCAATCCTTCAGACAAAGACTTGTATAACCTGGGAAAAACAAATCATATATGTTAAATTTCAATCTAAGGTTGAGCTGCAAGAATTAATTAATATATTCAATATGTCATATATTTGGACTCACATGCACTAGTAACAGAACAAATTATACTTCAGAAGTGACAGAGAACAAAAAGAATAAACCTTTCCTGCAATGTTCTTCTAGAAGTATGTAACAACCATAAAAATTTGAAAAAGTAAACCAAAAAAAATTCAGCAAAAACTCAAGAGGAAGTATTTTCCAGCTGTAGCATCTTGTTGATCACCTCTGAGCCGCAGCAAAAAGTTTTTACTGTGATTTACATGAAGTTGAATTAATCAGTATAAGTTACTGATGTGTTAATAACTCGTGATACACAGGACCCTCTTTTAGCAAGCAGAACCACCAGCTACAGGGGATTTATTTGCAAAAAAGACTCTTCAATAAAATGAAAGGAATAAAACCACTACAATTCAAAAATTAAAATCAGTAAATCAGCAGGATTACTTAGTAATATGATTTGCACATGCTAATCAATTATAAATGTCTCCATTCAGTTTTATCCAGGATTTTGAGGTAAGTTCATAGAGATTCCAAATCAAAGAGCACAGACCCAACATTCTTTCAGTGCACAAACCAGAATAGAGTACTAAATGCTTTGTATTTGTGTGTCAGAAAGTTCTAGACAAACCAAACATTATTTCAGTGTGGATTTCTAGTAGCCATACACACTGATTAAAGTGTTCAAGACAGTCTACATGACACCTGCTAGTATGCAATAGCATATTTTCTTTCTCTGCAGTTTATTAAGGTATTTGCATGGAAAACACTGACTATTCCAACAGCCCATAAAGGAAAACCAAAATAAACTAAAATATAATACACATGGACAAACAAAATGTGGATGAAATAAGAGAAATAGAGAAGCTAAAAGGTCAGAGTGTTGACATATCATTGTGCATACTACCTGTGATTATCTGAAAACGATGTGAAAAATCTTCTCCGTTAAATGAAGACATATTGAAAATATAAATATTCATAAAGGGACATAAAAATTCCTAGAATGGACTAATTAAAAAAAAGTTACTCTAGCAGTTGCACATAAAATTTACTGACTGAAGTTCCACTACAGTTGAGCATTGATCACCATGGAAAAACACAAAGGTATGCAAATAATGTCGAAAGCAGGTTACTGAAATACCACTGCTGCCCACTTCTTAAACACCTGGCACAAGATTAAAAGAAAAAAAAGACATATGAGAAGCTAAACTGTTCAGTGAATATATGGGTCTGAAATATATGGTCAAAAAACTGGAGGATAGACTAAATATTCTACCTTGTTCACACCAGCTCAGAGTTTTTTCCCAGAATATATGAAATATAAAATAATTTATTTAGATCCTAAAATACTGGCTCTCTGTGGCTACAACCAGGCCCATTTTCAAAGACTGGCCATGAAAAACACATATATACTACTACAATTGCAATATAATACTACATGTCTTAACTCATAATGATTGCATCTGAGTGACCAATAGATTCTGATGTATACCCTTTGTAACCAGTGTGATTCCTCCAGATAAAGGCACTGATTGATAGATCTTTTAACAATTTTTTTTTCCAAAAGCATGTAATTTCCAGACTTCCATCAACATGTGTTTTGGTAAAATACTTTTATTTCATCCCTTCTGAAATTTACTAATTTGAAATTCCTTCATTCACTTGAAGATTATTTCTCCGTGCTATAATAAAAAAATAAATGGGAGTTCTAGGCCTGAAGAATGGGTCACAGAAGTATTTAAATAGTTCCTGAATTTCAGGAATTCACATATTCTTGTTAGTAAGCCTTTTGCTTTACTATGGCAACATGCCTCTTTCCTGCTCCAGCTTTGGTCTGAGAGCTTCAGGGACCTGCCTCAACTGTGTCTAGGCAGAAGAAAAAGCAACATGAATTGCTATCACTTGTCCAGCTCCTGTAGAGAGCAAGAGCACCAAAGTCAGAGTAGCTTCAACCCTGCAAAGAAATATCCCCAGTTGTAACAGCTCCCAGAAGGACTTTGGCTGAAAATCAACTCTATGAAGTGCTGCTCCTAAAACACTTCTTACCTTGCCAGGCATATTTTTGCTGCTAGGTGGGAAATGATTTTCCACCTGAAGCAGTAACTGAACAACATAGCAAAACCTTCCACCTAAAGGAACAAAAAAAAAAAAAAAAAAAAAATCCAGCAAAAAACCAAACATTCCCTACCCATTCCCTCCCACTGCCTCCACCCCAGTGATAAACATATCCAATGTTCCCAAAGGCATGTAGCTCTGACCTTGGTTTTCACCACAAATGTTTCTCACAGGTCCTGGAGACCTCTCAGGCCTCAGCCTGCACTCAGGATGGCTTTGAAGAGCGTCCCCTCATGCTACTGAGTGCACTCAAGGGCCAGGCAGCATCAATACCTTGAAAATACTACCTCAAAGGTGCTCTTAGGAAATACTGCAATAAGATGGTATCAAAAAAAGCCCATAAGCCCTAAAAGGACTTTGAAATTTTGCTGTGAAGTGGAGGATATTAAATAGTCAAGTTTGCACTACATGTGAGTCAGGAGCCTGACAGCTGGTAGGCTGCTAACTGGATGACATTGCCCTACCATAGACAAATATTTTACTAGTCTTCCTCTGCCTGCATTTACACAAGGTAAGAGGACTGTGTTTTCTTCCCAGTACAGCAAACCATCTCTCACTAATTTATCCGAAGGCAGCAGCCAAAGGCAGACTGGCACGCAGGCCACGGACCACGTTACAGTGGGAATGCTCATTGCACATAACGCAGAGTATGCTCTTTGCACTGTCACAGTCCATCACAGAGTGTCACTCTCTTGTGTGATGTACCCATGCATTCATAGTCTAGAGCTCAGGCAACCTCAACCACTTGTTGAACAGAGGCAACCATTGATTTTCTTCTCTGTGGTGGTTGGGCATACAATTTCAGCATTTCACAGGACACTATGCTGACAGATTGGTTCTGATCATGCATGCCCAGACTCAATTACATCTGAGTATGGAACAACAGTGAGCGGCACCTTGAGATTCATTAGGTCCTGAAATGATCTACAGAAATGTGCAACCTCTACCAGGGTCCTAAGAGCCTGGACACTAGATGATTCAAACATAGGTTCATTAGCTACAGTGAAAGCTTGAATTGACTACTATCCATCTTAGAATTTCTATGTTTCAACAAATATCAATTTAAGGCCACTAGCAAACACATTTCTCCTTCTTGAGCCTGAGTCTTCTTATCTTTAAATAAGAGCGATCACAATTCTACCTTTGCAAAGTGCCCTGAGCTTCACTAAGATCAAGAGACTCATCACTGCTGAGAGAGCTAAGTTAGATGCAGCACAATCAGAATTTAGGACAAAACTAAATCCAGATGGTCTTCTGGTGATGCCAACCAGAAAACATATTCCTTTCAGCTTCATTTTTACTGTCCAGGACCACAGAAGTACCCACACCATTTCCCTCTGATTAGCCTGGGAGGGGGAGTAGGACATGGAGTTAATAATCTGAGCCTTTCTTGAATCTGAAGGAGTACCAAAACATGCTCTCAAACAAGACATAATTGGAAATTATGTTTGTAATGCCTCCATTACAAACTCTTCATTTAGGGAGTTGAACAGTAATCAAATGTCTTCTGTCCACTTTATGCAGCCCCTGGGCAAATTGCTGAGATAGCACAGCCTCATGTGAGTGATAGGCACATGACATTCAGCACCACCTATCATTCCTCACATTCACCATGCCATCAAACGGTCTAGGACCTCCACAAAAATAGTTTCTGGATTAACAGTGTTTGGTTGAAACAGAGCAAAACATGCATGGGATTGATGAGTAGAAGGAAGTCTTTTTGAGATGTCTGCAGTTATAGTGCTATTCCCTTCAGTTGGAACACAGACCTGTGGTAATAGGGAGTGGGGCTGGGCCCAGCCTCATCCCCAGTGGGCACAGCTGTGAGCAGCAGGTGAGCAGCACTGACAGCAGTGAGCCATGGAGTGCCGAGGGGCACTGACCAACCACCAAGGGGAACAGAGGCACACAGTGCAATGCGTCAGCATCAGGGGTATAAAAGGTAGAGCTGGAGAACAAGAAGGGCACACACTTGAAGGCTTCTGATGTGGTATGGTGTTGCTCTGTGTGGGTGAATGCTTAAAGCCTTCTGAAATTGTATGGTGCATGGCAGCTGTCTCAGCTGCGGCATATGCTGTGACACAGACCCACAGCTAAGGAGCTAGCTTGTAGCTAAGAAATCCACCTGAATTCCCTGGGTACCTGATGGACCTGGGACTGGGGTCTCTGCTATCTAGAGATCTAATTGATTAGAGACTGGAAGATTGCAACTTAACTTTTCTTCTTACACAGATATAGTGCACATGAGTTCACAGAAGAGACTACTGTAGACTTTATGCTTTAATACTGAATATTACTTGCTACATGTGAACATTAATTGCACATCTTCAGGATTCCACAATGTATCTGTATTACTTGCAAAACACAGATTCACAGGCTCTCAGTTTTTTTCCGTGAATTAGAGGACTGCAATACAGCAAACTATTGCAAGTACTGTTTGTAGTTTTCCCAAATTATGTTATTCCTAGAACCAAGCTTTCCATAAAAATGTTCCTATCATGTTTTGACAAAGAATTGGCTGTATTAGCATATTTTAGCCTAAGCATTTGCTGGGTGTACCATGAAGGCTTGCTTCTAACTAAGTAAAATTAACCCAAAATTAAAAAAAGAAAAAGAAAAAAAATGGTAAAGTGTTTACTTTATTCCACTAGATGCTGCAAGTAAGAATTTTGCTATCTTGTATCTGTTCTTTATTGTCAATTCATATGCTTTGGCTATTCTTAAATATTTGCCAATGGCTTTAGTTAACAAAATAACTTTAACTTAGTATTTGTAATACTGTAGTTATTCCCTACAGTAATGGATTATTTAGGTAACACTGCAAATAGAGAGGGAACTTTATCTATTAATCGAAGACGGAGCTGGCACCTAGAGTGACCTCAGTACGTGAATATAATGGACACCTAAGATGGTGCCAGTGGCTCCATGTTTAATGTGTATCACAACCTCCTGTCTGCTCTCCCTGGGAGGCGCAAGCATTCGGCAGAGGCAGAGCAGCCCCTGGCTCAGCTGTGGGCAGCGGGCAAAGCGAGGGGCACGGCCGGCCCACGGACAGGAGGCACGGCCACCTTCCCCTGCCCAGCCTGAGCTGGCAGCACCTGCGCCTCTCCGCCGGCTGCTGGGTTGACATGGATCACTGAAGGGGTGTGTACGTGGGTGGTGTGGAGCCAGCAGCTCTGGCCTGGCGCCAGCAGGGAAACTGCCGATGTCAGGGATTTGCAGAAACACGAACTTGGTGGAAGAGACACAGAGGATCTTGTCCTAAAGGTCATAGCGATTTATTTTCTATACTGAGACTATGTTTTCAACAACATTTCTGACAACCATTTAAAGAACAGTGCACCATTCTCCTCAAATATAAACTGAATTAAGAAAGCAGTAACTCTTGGAGGTGCACTAAAATAACAACCACTGGCATACCAACAAAAACTTGTTGAAAACAATGTACTACTTTGTAATTTAAAACACTATGTATTACTTTTTGTCTTTTTCTGATCATCCTTGCCAAGAGCTTCATCCTGAACACTGTCACTCATAAGAAAACCAGGGCATAAAAGAACATCAAGTCTTCTGATCAGACTTTTCAGGATCAGCTCCTACTGTCCCCACACACCCACCAACCCGGTCTAGACCTTCAGCAACCCCTTCAGTTCCCACAGGCTTGACAGTACTGCTGGTGTGAACATTTACTCTCCAAAACCCCAACCATGGCAATCTTCCCTGATGACAAAGAAGGGGGGCACTCAAGAGCCAGACATTTCTGCCAGAAGCCTTAATTGATGATGCCTGTCATCATAGTTTGAATTTAGATTGGCCTGCAGAGCTAATAAAATCTAATGGAGATTTGTTAGAAATAAGGCATGAAGTTAAGGCTAATATGGCTTGGGCCTTTAGTTTCCTTTGCAGCTTCTCACTGGTAAAGATAATGGCATCTGGCTTCTATTTTACATGAGTGACCTACACACAGATAATTTTATTTCAAATTAATAAAATCCTTTGGCAAAAAGTAGGAATATTAGTGAATCCACTCGTATTAGATAAATTGCAACAATCCAGCTGAAATAAATAAGAATCCTCACCCTGAAAACTGAAACAGTCAATGAATTGTCCACTCAGCACAAAGGGGCATGCCATTTATAAATCTATATAAAAGAAATCTGATGGCACTGATGCATATCATAATGCAGGCATCAGAATCACCTGAAAACAAGCTCAATGTAATGACTATGTGCTGTTGACTTTTATTTTTGTCTCCAGGGAATAGTGTTTACTTTGCTTTAAAATTTATATGAGTCATTTTGTTATGTGCCTTTTTTTAATTAGTCGGAAAGAAATAGCCATTTGAGAAAGAGAGCGGAAATCAATTCTGATTCGATGCCGATAGCTACTGTGCGATGTAAACTGTGTGTTCTTTCTAATTAAATGTAAACACGTGCAGTTCTAAAGTCCAGCAGTGATGACAACTACTAGAAAGGATTGCCTAAGACCTGGTCAACTGATCCTTGTGAACCTTTTGTTCATACCGTAGGCGAACTTGTGCAATCTGTCTCAGGTGAACGCCAGTTGTAACTGACTTTATTTTAGGTCATCTTCAGAGAAAAGACTTGACAAGAATGTGGAGAGCTCTGTAATACCTCCAGTTACCCATTAACTATGTCCTTCTGATAGCTAATCAATAGCATTGCATGGAGCCAAACACACTGCACTGAACTGCCCCTCTTCCAAAAGCCAAGTCTTGGTAAATATTTAATGGCAGTAAAGGTGTTTTGACTCTTATCAATCTGATATGTTAAAGAACTCTTGAAAGAAACTTTATCTTGCTTCTATCTGCATAAATAATTTGTTCGGTTACAATTTTAGTCATGCAAAAACACTGAATTTAATGATCTAATGCTTTTAAATCAAGGTTTTGGACAGAGAAAATGTAGTTTCAATCCACATGTCACAATATAAAGAAAACCCAAAGTTTATTTCCTTGATAAAATGCCAACTAGAAATATACATCAAGGAACCTAGCCCTTTATACTGTACTAGTAATACTGTGCCAAACTTGCTCAAAACCTGTTATACAAGTGCGTATTTGAGATTTTCTTACAAAGCTTCAGTTTCTGAAAAATTCTTAGCTCTTATTCACATCAAGACAACGTAGGACTTTTAGCTTCTTTTCACAGGAAAAAAAACCCCGACTCTAAAATAGTTATACTAGGATCCAGAGACTTTTTGTACCCATACATTGAATATTCCCATCTCCAAGTGGGTATATTCATGTGATAAGTTTTATTAAGCAAGTTTCCATTTTCTATTTTTTCTGTATGAAGCTGCCTGTCTAGATTCCTAACAAAGAAACTTTTGTCCTGATCCTTTCACATCACGCAGGTATCCCTCTGCTAGAGCCAGGTAGTATCCAAAGACCACCTTAGACACTTAGATGGGCTTATTCCATGCCTCTGTGCTAATGTCAGAGAATGGAGGAATCCTCTGACTCTCTCCCACAACACAGTTTTCCAGCCTCTTCTGTATGATCCAACTTCAATGTGAGCCCAAGTATTTTGAAGGAACTGATTCAGCAATGGATCCAAGATTTTTCTTGGAAAATAATCTGGGAATAAAACATTGATAGTGTTTCAGTTTCCAAAATGTGAATCACCATAAATGTTTTCCCAGAAGAATAAGCATTACTTTTCCCCCAGTGTTTACATGGCCTCCTTTGTGCTCTTGATGCCATTCAATAGTCTTCAAAAATAAAGATCACAGGAATAATTCCCAAACACTGGCATAGATAAAGTGAACAGCCTGAAGTTTTCTAATCACTAGTAATTGCCTCTGGTGAAAACACTATTATTTAAAATCATAAAGACATATAAATTAATCAAGCAGTGAAGTACATGGCACCATTTAGGAATGATCAGCTGAGGAAAGCCTGTTACTAAAAACTTCAGAATATTTCTTGTACTTAATACAATGTTATCTTTATAAATCAGACATGATCGTGAATTTTACGGCTGTCCTGATTTGCTATTGTGATTGCTTGGCTTAACTCCTCCACTGAATCAGAAAAGCAAGAGACAAAACTGTCTTGGACACCAAGCTGGAAGCCAGCCCTGCCTTCCAGCATGGCCAGGAACATCCAGCTGAGGAAGAGAAGAGTCTCTCCAGGAGAAGGCAATTAGAAGAATGTGTTTCAAAGATGGAATAATTGAATACATATGGTATTTCAGAGAGGGATGATCTCATGGATGAGCTGAGTAGCCCTAAAGCTACAAAAAGTAGTCCTAAAGCTAGCTCTTAGTGTGACTAACCTGAGAAGGGGAATCACATGAGGCTCTGCTCCTCGTCCCTACCTTCTTGCTGAATGAATGATTCAGTGGGTTAAAAAAATCTTTGCATGATTAAAAAAAAAAGAAAAAGAAAATGTAACTTTTAAAATTTGAGGACACCTCCTTTCCTGTCCCAAGAAAATAAAACAGAATTTTTGAACAGTTTTGTCTCATCTTACTCAAAGGTGGTACTGAACAATATTATGCAACTCTGATGAAAAGCAAACATGGTGTGCTGTGCTCCAGCCCATGCCCAGCTTTGGTCACCAGAGTGTCAGTAAGTGAGGTACTGATGAACTCTAGGTGCGTGTGCCCAGCACAGTTTCCCCACTTTATTGGTACTGTACCCAGCAACACGAACTACTCTGCAATGGCTGGTGACTCACTAGGAGGACTGCATGGGCTGCAGTCTGAAATCTGTCCTCCACATGGGTAAAGACACCCAAAATGTCAACTAATGCCATCATGGCTTCTCCAAGTGCATACAAAAATGCCCTTGGCTTGGGGATTGCTGTGTGGATACACACTTAGCAACTTACCTCCTGAACGCCATGTAAATGACACAATGGCAACATATCACTACTCTGTAAGTCCTGTCTTACCTAGCTGCTGCTGCCAAACCCTTGCTCATATAAATCATACAGCTCCGTGGACAGTTAAGCACTATGAAACAAGGCAGTTAAAATGATGGCTTAAATGATAAAGGGAGCGCCTGGGAAATTTAATATAAGGGAAGTCTGCTTCCCTATTGTACCAAAGCTTACTGAAGCAACTGGGCAGACTTGTCTGGGCCATTCTCCTTAACGTGAGACAAGGGCACATGCTAAGGGAATGATTTAGTGGATTGGGGATAAGAGCCCTGTCTTGAATTCCCTCTTCTATTTCACATCTTCTCTGTGGTACTGAGCAAGTCACAACATGCAGAACTCAGCCTGCCATGCTGAAACTGGGAATAAAGCGCCTTTCTGTCGTGGTTTGAGACGTCAAACTGTGACACTTTCCCTAGCTAATTTTCTTTAAAATCGACACTTTTGGGGTCCTGGATTTCTTCTTCTTCTTATCTACATGTCCCCCATCTTGGAAAACTGAGGCCCAGATTGGTTCCGATCTCAGTGCCAATTATTGTTCATGGAAAGACACTAAAGAGCAAATTAACAGTATGCAAGCATTAACAATGCACATCAACGTGGTAAACCTCAGCAGACAGGTCTGGGAACCTGTTTGGGATCCAGGTTTGGGAACTTCATGGAAAAAAACAGTTTTTCACAAGTTTTTGCCTCCCCATTGCAGGTTCAGCCGCCACTGTCACCACGGGGCAGTGACAGAAGCCTCCTGTGCTTTGTTGATCTGCCCCGAGCACAAACATCCTTGTTTTCTGAGATGTTCTTTCTTTCCTCCCAGTGAAAGGGCCCATCAGCTGGATATGCCACATGACTGGAAGCCAAAACATACAACTTTCATACCTCTTGAAAAGCAAGACATTAGACTGGTGGCTGTTGGAGAAAAATCAGTGAAGAGAAGCTCTCAAGCACAGGAGTTGGAAAGAGGCTATAAAGTGCTGAATGGATTTCTGTATCCTAAACTTTTTAAATCAGCTTCCCTTACCTCTCTCTTCCTTTACCCTCATGAGTTTTGACCATTGAATTATAGAAATAGAATGTGTAAAAAAATTAATATAGTTGTGCACTTTAATTTAGCTTGGTTGAAGAGGAAAATAACATTTTTCACTTTATGACACAGGATTTCACAAGAAAAACTGCAGTTTTTTCTTTCATTTCTCCATGACCAGCAGGTAAAGTGAAAAACTGTAGCAGGAAATATATTGGCTGCACTGAACCAAAGAATTAATTATTTTCTCAGGACCTGACAAGGAAACTGAATGAATATGAAAGCACTTGTGAAATCTGGCCAACACGGAATTCAACACTCTTCAATTCCTTATTTATTTTTTGAACAGGACAAGATAATTATTGGTATGAATACTGCCTACTATGCTTATACACATGCAATAGATATTGTATCTTCCTCTGATATGAGCAGTAACATTGCTCAAGAGACAAAAACTAAATTCCTACATTATGACATTCCTCATTCTACTGTCACAACTGTAAAAGTATGGTCAAATGACTCCTTTGGTACAGACAGTAGAGAAAAAGAGCTAAATGGAAGAATATATATTTCTCTATCTCCACCAGAACCCTTAGGATGGAAGTCTCATTTACAGAATATGATTGAAACAAACAGAAGATTATCTTATATGAGCCTGGATAACATTGAGATCCTGCCTACCTCAGAAGCAAAAAAAAGATAAATCAGATAACATGAACCTTGTTATCCATCCTTCGCAGTCTTTTTGATGAAGGACAAATTAACAGAATTTCTTCCTCTTTGGTGAAAGCTCCTCCCAGTTCAATATTCTTTAATATGACAGTGGAAGCCATTAGTGCATTTCCCACTGCTTTGAATTTCTTTGTATCAAGAAACTAAAGGCTGTGGCCATAAGCAGGCGACCTTCTGGCTGCCTAGTACAACTAAATACTTCCTGGAAACCTTGCTACTTCCTCTTGATCTCTGTGAATGGAAGACCAGAAGAGAAAAAATGCAGGAAAATATGACTTAATGCAGCCAAAAATATGGGCAAGACAAAAACATTCCTTCAGGAATAAAAAGAAAGAATAAATAATCTAGATGTTTGAAATCTTGGCCTCAACCTTGTTTGTTTCAATGACATAGATTTGGTATAACACAAGTTCTTCACGGTATATTTTCAATACAATGTACATAGTTGTTACCTTAATGAGATATGTAAGATCAGGATCAATGAATCAACACCATGATATGCCCCAAAGATATTTTTTCGAGGACAGCAAGTGAGCGGATGTCATTCCTCTGTTTAATCAGGAGTTAATGCGTGTACAGTAATTCCTTATTTTCACAATATTCCTTCTGACAAAGATAACAACCATAAGAATGGCTCCCAGCTGGCTAAACCTGACATACAGGTTTTGTTAATAAAAAAATGCATGACTTAATTAATGAAATGGATCTATTAAGACTGTCCCCCAATCAACCAGAGTGGCCCCACCTACAGCTGAACTTCACATGACCTATCTTATGCAAAAAGAATTGTAATAACTTGTACTGGAAGCTGCAATAGAGGAAAGGTTGCTATGAAGACAAAATATGATTTAGAAATGCATATAATGCCCCTAGAGGAGAAAGCTCAGTATTTTCACTTTTACTCAGCATTTTCCTTTACACTGAATAATTGAAACCACTTTGCTAAACTATGTAAAATTATTTCACAAAGAATAATTACATTTGATCTATTAGCACCTGATACTATCTATTGTCTAAATTGCTTGCATTCAATCCATGAGTAATGTCAACAGTATTAACGTCCATTATGGAAGAATTAACTGAGTAAAAATAATTTTTAAATGTTTGACATTCTTGTACCCTTTCTCTAGCATAATGTTCAAAAGAATTATCATTATGCCAACATATTATTGGATTTTTTTTTAAGGCATGTCTTTATTTAAGTCTGCAAACTCAGGGTCTTTAAAATCACAAACAATTTGCCTGTTTTGTTCTGGCAAGCATAAATTTGTAGCAATCTAGTAATTTTACATTCTTCTCTTTTCCCATCTAGCTGTCCCACACTAATTGGCTGTCCAAATTCACCTCCATCAACTTTGGCAGGCTCAACACCTCCTTCAGAAAACCAGGTTTTCCCCTCCCCTCAATCATAAAGAGCTGCACTGTTACAAACAGAAAAAAAGGAACACTGCAACATTTCTACAACAAAGTTGTATATATACACATTAATTTGATCACACACACACATACATGCCCCAAACTGAACTAATGCAACAGCAGATACCTTTTTTTTTCTCTCTTGCAGCCTCATTCCTATTTCAGAGATTTCCAAATTTGTGCTTGCCTTTTAGCAGAGGAAATCCTATGAACTGTTTAAGATTACATTCTCACTGAAAGCAATGAATGCCACAGTCTTCTCCAGAATATAAAGCTACTTTCTCTCCTTGGAATAGTAACTTTACAGTAATTTGGAGGAAGCAGGAGAAACAGTTGGTCATTAAACATTAAATGTATTAATGGGGCACTCACAGTGTATGACTCATCTGGAAAAGGCAGTTCTGTACTTGCATTTCAGAAGGATTGCTGCAATACAATAGCTACTGTGATAAATTTAGGTTTATCTCACTTAATATTTAGCAGAATCTAATAAAGAAAACTTAAATCAATGCACTTTCCAAAAAATGCACGAGTAGCACTATTTACATCTTACAGCCAGGGGAATAGAGAGGCAAAGAAAAAACATTCCAAAGGAGGCCCTTAATTTCCACTCCCCAAATAGAGACCCTTAGGACTTGGTGTTTGCAACTTACAGGGACTTGCAACTCCAGATGAAAACAATGAAAAATCAGAACACTCAAAGCAGGAATCCCTCAAGCACTTAAGCAGCACATATAAAATCATCCACTTCTTCAGACTCGTGTTGCTCTTGAAGTCCTGCTCAGTTCTCTGGAAATCTCAGACCTGCAAATATGGGTGAAGCACTCGGCAGCAGTTGCTTGTTACATGGCATAGTTTGAAATGGAGCTTCTGCAAAGCTCGGAAAAATGATCCAAAAAACCCCCCAAAAAACCAGACTATACAGGATGCTGGCTTGATTAGTAAAAAGTTTCATATGATGTCCTGGAATGGAGGGAAAAGTGATTAATGTAAAGTCTAATACATTAGGAGATACGAAGAAGGAGATAATTCCTAAGGACAGAAATTTTGTTTTCTCTCAAGACGTTGTGAATCTGCCCTTTATAGTCTTTTTTTTACCAGTCCTAGTTGTTCATGATCTCTTGAGCCCTATAATCATATCACTTTGATGAAAGCTTTGTGCATTTCCTTACTCTGAAGTTCTGACTCATTTAGGTGATTAGGAGGCAGAACAGTAACAGAGATAAAATAACAGGACCACTTCAGAGCACACTTAAGTCACTGTGAGAACTCTCAAGTCCAAGGTAAATATATCTGTTCATAAGGAACTCCAGAATGGAGGCACTAAGAGAAACAGGCATGTGCACAACATCCTGGGCTTTTACTGTAGGCTTTTGTCTTGTTTTGCCTACTTTATAGCAAATGAGCTCTTAGTTTTTTTCTGAGGAAAAAAAATACGTTGCAGGAATCTGAAGAACAGAAACAAAATACTTATGTCTAGAGCTAGGGAAAATGTGATACAGTTCAGAAGCCATTTGTAAGAGCAGAGTAAATGGCAGGATTTTTAGATGGTGGACAAAAAGGTTTGGGACATAAAACCCAGATACTTTACAACAAATAAAAACCAAATCAGCTCACTAAAATAATCAGAACCTGGAGTCTGATGCACCTTTATCAAAAAACAGTTACATCTTGCTTATGTTTATGATGAATAAAGTTCACTGGCAGTTCAGAGCAGGCAATGTTTCAGAGGGAGACTCTGAGGAAAAGAAATGGAGTATGACATTCCCGGGGTAAATATGGTGTGTGTGGGGAAGAACTTCAGTTGCTGGCCCCATCAAGTCCTGACAAAAGGAATGCAAAAGCTGTTCCCAAGGTGAAAGAAGACAGGCTGAACAATGTGGCTAATGGGATCACATTGAGCTAATGGGATCACCACGACTTGTTTTACTTCTGTTGGTGCATGTCAAAACTCTGATGTGTTTTAAAATACATTCTACAGCAGCAAGCTAAATCTTGAGGCATTTTGGAGAGAATTTACATATCTTCAGGTTTTGAGCCTTGTGTAGAAAGCCTCTACTGGGTAAGAACACTTCAAGTTCAGAAATTTGCAGATTGTAAGAGCAGATTATCTTCTGTCAGACAAAGGAAAAAAAAAGAAACAGAAGGCTCAAACACGTTTCTTATTAAAGGCATTTAATGCTGCTGCCCTGATATAAATCTGCAGAGGTTACAGACACCTCACACTTGCACAAGCCCCCCATTGCTCTCTTTCACAAGCCAGGTGTAGACAAGAGAATAAACACAGCCACACTGTAGCACCCAACTATACTATCACACATTTAGATTTGGCAAGTACTGACAACACTTGGGAATGCTGTATGTAATATTGCTGGTTTCTAAAAGCTCTGAAAACTTGATTGATGCTCTTGATTACTGTATCCTCAAAGTATTCTAGAATTATCCTTAGTCAACTCATAAGCATTTAAAAATAAAATTATACTGGTCAAAATGATCCAGATTTGGCACCTACAGTTAAACTATTGCTCCAGAAAATTACTGTTTTTTCAAAGGGGCACTTGTGGGTCCCTTCCCAGCTCTCTACATGCAAACTCAGGTGTCTAAATTTACATATATGAGACTGAAAATTTTGGCCACACTGTTTAGCAGGCAGATCTGCTGGGAGGTCTCTTGTAACCAGATTTTTTTAAAGCGTCATATTTATTGGACAGATACTGGCCCAATTCCAATCCACAACTGCAAATCCAAAGAAACAGCTCAGAGCAAACCAGCAGCCTTATTAGCCTTTAAAGATTTCATTTTCAAGAACTCAAGACCCTTTATTGACTAATGAAAGGTTGGGTCCCCAAGCCCACAGACTGATGTTGCTTGGAACATATTTTAATCATTTTGGAGTGCTAGCAGCCATCTGTCTAAAGAGCTTTGATCACATAAATGCACTCTGAACTGCAGCTCCTTCCTACTCCAAACCCTGTCCAAAAGCCAAAGGGAACCCGCAGGCATGGCAACTTTGAGACAATTCAAAGCCTTGCAATGTGATAAGGCTGCTTTTATTATTTAGCACATCATTAGATTTAATGACACCACAGATAAGAGATGCACTAAAAAGATACCATTGTCATCGCCTATCTTATAACAGCAACATCCAACTGTGACTTTGCTTTGTTTCTACCCAACACTTGTTACTTACTATGCTATTTCAAAAGAATAGTTAAATGAAACAAAAGGATTTCTTTTCCTGCTGCAAACATCAGAAATAGTAAACCCCCCCCCAAAAAAAATTAGGGGTTTGTTTTTTTAATACATTCCTGCTTAGTTAAAAAAATAAACAAAAAAGCACAAAAGAGAAGCAGAGAAAATCCAAATAAACTACTGTATTTTCAGTTTAGACTATTGACTATTGGGCAGATACTGCTTGCATATACTAGCCTATTTTGGCCAGCACTGAATACAAATTTACACTGAAAAGAGAGAGATCCATTACAGTTACAGCTCTTAACATTATAATATTTCTTAACACATTTTACACAATTGCCATTATTATCTCCTACTTTTGAAACAATTTGGCCATTTCAAAGCTTATTTTGTGGTGATCAGTATTTTTTTTTTTTTTGTGGTATCTTGTGAATGGTACAGACACATGCTATGAACTATGAAAGCTTGGCAGCAATGACAGTGTCAGGCATGAAGAAAATTATTTTAATTACCACAGCCAAGAAATTGCTCTCAAAAATCAAAGCAGAAGCCCTAAGAGAGTGGTAAAAACTGCATACAAGTATCTCTCTTGATGACTGGACAGACACAGTGGTGGAAACTGTGTGACAGAGCATGACTTTATTTGCTCCAAATGTCAGCAACCTCAGCGAGTTCAACTCTGAGATTACAGTGCTTGTAGGTTTCTTTTCATTCTGAGATCTCGTTCTTGGCTCTCTTCCTCAGGACATTAGCCACCAGTAACCAGGAGAAACTTTTAGTGTTGCACAGTATAATACTGTACTTTTCAATTCACTAACTGTCATACCAAGCAGCAGTGTGAAATAAATAAATAAACAAACAAACAAACAAACAAACAAACAAGAAACAGACCCTGCACTTCTTTGTCATTCATGAAAACATTCTCGGGTGTCCATTCTGTAATGCTGATACAGTACAGCTTAAGAGAAAAAAAGATGAAACCATAACATGAAAGGCTCAGGTAGCGGAAGAGCTTCTCTTTGCTATCAAGCAAAATACAACACTGATGATTCACTCAGTGTAACTCCCTCCCTCTCCTTCTGTGGCTTTTCCTTCCAAACTCAGAGCCATAAAAGCTCCTCTGCTAATGAGACAGCAACCCCTTCCTGGGGTTACATGCCTGGTTACATGCCTGTCTTGAGGCATCAGGAAAAAAGACAAGTGGCTCTGTGCTAGTTCTCCTTCCTGCCATGACCATGTAAATGGCTGCTTGTAAGAGCAAACTATTACTAGTATGTTACACTTTACTCAAACATCTGAGAAACTCAGAACTGAGCAAATCCCAGCAGGCCCACTTATTCACTGGAAAACTGTGGCTGAAGCTTCCAAGCTGGTCTCTACTCTCCTGAAAATGACAGTTTTCACACCTATGCTGGAAGAACTACCCATACCAGATGAGTAACACATCATTATGGAATGCTGGACACAGGTTAGAAACCTTCCAAAACACAACACCTCTATCACATTAGTTAGAAAAGCAGTTAGTGAGTGGGAAGTTAAAATGGAAATTTTTCCAGTAGAAGGCATGGCATGCATTTATCACTTTAACAAAAGCTCTAAGTTTAGATGGAAAGTGAATAAAGAAAATACCTTACTCTCGGGCTTCTCTCTTTGTAAACAAATCAGGTGAGCAGCCTTCTGTTTTGTGTTCTGTGACAGGCAGAGGATTTCTTCTGCCACCTGCATTCTTAGATACTCCCTAACATTTTTCCACTGTGAGCAGTGTTAAATGCAGAGTAAGAAAAGTAATGTTATGTTTAGCATCGACTGAAAATTGCTCATGTAGAAGGTCTTCTCACCAAAGATTTTTTTAAATTAGGAAGTATAAATTCCAACACAAAAAAAAAATGCTGTCCTCCTGTGGCACATTTTTAAGTGAAAAGTTTTCTTTCACCTTACAGTATTTCAAACTGTAATGCCATTTGATTTCAGCTCTTCAGCTGAAGAGAATTGAACTGAAACACATCAAAGTCATGATTTTTCAAAATAATTGAATTGACATTTTAACATAAAAACATGTCCTGGGAAAAACCAAAAGAAAATTAAATGGCATTTTAAGTCCTCCTGACAATGTTATTACTATATTTCTAAATATCATATTAATAACAAAAGAATTCCCTTTCATACAATATTTATAGGGCAAGACAATTTTTTTTGCACTTTTAGATTTTCTTCCTAACTTCTCATGGGAAAATCTGTCTTCCAAATAGCTCTTATTACACACACGGTTTTCCTGTGTTTCTTTAACTTACTCTAGAGAGGGCTGCTTCTTATTCTGTATCTGTTTTCCTTCTCTCATTTTAAAGCAAGAGTACCTGCATATTCATAGTCTCTAAAGGTGTTATGCAAAAGGGTAAAACTTCTTATTCAGTTTATACAAATAAAGCAGCTGAAGCAGAATTTAGTGATGTGATTAATCTATATTCATCCATCATTTCAACATTTCAATGGTAGAACTAGAATATGTAGCCTTTGTCCACACACCCTTTCTACAGATAATAGATTTCATAATCCTGCATATACTCTGTATAGATTCTCCAATTTTGATTTTGTGCATTCTTACATTGTATAGAATAGATATCAACTTTAGTGATATCCTCATCCTAATTTTTACAAGTATTTCTATAGGAGTTTCATACTTTGTATTGCTATCTACTCCAAACTACCACTAGCAGTCAGTGGGTTGATTGCAGGTAGTTCTTCCAGAGACTTTAAACCTTCCAAGAACTCAATTTTATTACGCTTTAATTGACTTTGAAAAATGGTTCCTAGATATCCCTAACTGTGTGCTTATTTCAAAAGCATTGAAGAAAGTTACACCTCTCCCAGACTTTTCAGCTCACTGAGAAACCAAGGAAGTCATAACACAAAACCTCAGAGAGCAGAGGTAAAAAAGAAGGTGAGGGAATCAGCCAGGCAAAGGACAGCTGCGAACATAATGCCAGCAGGGCCCTGCATACAGAGTCGTGAGACCATATCAGCATCCAATGGCCAGGAATTCCTTTCTGTCAAGCAAATCGTTGCTCTTAGAGAAGAACAGAAACTCATGTGAAAAGGCCCATCCCAACAAAAACGACAAAGTAAATGTTGTTTTAGTTCACATTACCCCACGACAGCAAATAAGTAGAGAAGTCAGCTCAAGTCCTGTGCGATACAGTGTAAGGACCTGTGCAGCACCTCTAGCCTTAAAGTACTTGGCACAAAAAGCTGTTGGTCCCCAACTAATTTGAAAAACGTAAGAAATTTTGCCACTATAACAGCCAGTAGCAGGAGCAGTAGTGGATTTAGCATAGCACAGGGTGCAAATTAAAGCTGCATCACAGAGCTTGTTAGGCACTCCAGTCCATATTCATGCTGCTTCCTCAGTCCTGCTGCTTAGTGTTTCTATTGGCAAGGCACCTGTGAGGGCCAAGAGCCAGCCCCTGGAAACATGAGGCACAAGGATTCCATAAAGTGTCAGTCAGACCAATCCAACAGCAGCACAAGGCAATTTGAGTGTATTGCATTCTGGTTGCAGGGATGGCGTGAGGTGGTTTGTTATTCCATCAGGTGCCTTGGATCTTTGACAGTTCAGTGCTTCCTCTCTCTCAAAGTTTTCATAAATCACTAAAGCTGAGTTAGAAAGTGTTTCTCCATGCTAAATTGTTTTTTCCCAGTGAGATAGGAAAACTTTCAAAGTCATGTCAGGGCAAGAAGCAAAACATTCAAAATTTTTTGGTGTGTTTCTAAATGAATGAGGGACACAGAAAGCTTAAAGACATGCTGGTGGCTAAAATATTTCATTGGAGGGCAAAAAAATTAGGTACCCACGAACCTCCAGCAGGTTCAGATACTGCTTCACCTTTTCATTGCTTGCCAGACTGCCACTGTAAGCACCAAGCCTATGGTACACACTGGAGTTTCTCTCCACCATCCTTTTTCTTTCCAAATGGCCAAATACTAACTGGAGAATGGATGTGAGTCTGGTCTGCCATGCTCCCAATAAATTTTTCTATCCACAGATTTATTTCTAAAGTCAGTGTCTCTGACTATATTACTGTTAGAAATTTGAACAAATGAACCAAGTGAGACCATAATCAATTCCAAGCTGGAGAACAAGAAGCCTGGGAATGGGCCAGGGACTGGAGGATAATAAATTCAATAAAGTGTGAAATACACAAGGATAGCAAGGGAGGGCTCTGCCTTTACTGCTCACCTGCACCAAGCCACTGAGAAATACAGCCACCTCAGTAGCACCAGCAAAACCTCATGCAGCTGCTTTCCAGGGAGAGCAGCTCACTGATCAGTCTTCCCCCCGTTCAGCTGTCTGATCCAGTTCATGAAACAGCCCCCAAACCTTGGACTTTTATCCCCTGTGACACCAGCAAGAGCTGTGATTGCACAAGCAATAAAGTGACAAAGGAAAGAAGTCACAGGGGACATAGGGGCTTACTAGTGGGAAAATGCTTATGAGACTGCAGACTGACTCACCTAAAATCCCAATTCTTTTGGGGCTGCAGCACCTCACTGCAAAGTGGCACAAAACAGAGGAGGAGAAGACTGAATACATAGATTCCAAATAATCAGGGTGTTGGCTCCCCTCAACCCCACAATTTGACTAAAAATTCACAGAAACCTCCCATGATTGCTGAGAGAAAATGTGGCTTTAACCAATCTGTATTAAAGACAGCAGTATTTCTCCACCCCAATTTTCTACTAATTTTAACACTCAGTTCAATAAACAGAGAGACAGTCCCTGCCTTTCTTTTATTATAACAGAAGACAAATAAAAACCTTAGTGTTCCCTTACAGATTCATTGCTTTCCATATGCTTGGCTGGATCAAACTGGAGCAGGTTAAGTTCCTCCAAAACATGTATTACATGGTCTCCCACTGCATATCCAAGCCCCTCATCTCTTTGGTATATAAAAAGAACCTATTCTGTGCTTGCAAGTGGGAAATTTAATTAGCTGAAGGCTTATGTTTAATGTCAGGTGTCTGAAACTCTTCAATAAAATAGAAGTCTCTGCTGCAAGAACAGAGAATACTTAAAACACAACTGATGTCCTCTCCATGATCCAAAACTGCTCTTCAAAAAGAACTGTGTGGTTTACAGTGATACCATTACTTGGTCATTCTTCTTAATGACTGTAATTACACCATGTCATGTCTAAAGCAACTAGTACTGACACAATGACAGCAACTGCCAGAACAGAGGCAAGCAGACAGGATGAAAAGAGCAGGAAAATGAGTCAACGGCCATAACTGAAAAAGTGAGATAAAAAAAACCAGGTATGAAAAGACCAGTTCTCTGAGGTAAACTGCTGGGACAGGTGCTCAAGGCAGCCTGCTATTGCTTCAGAGGAAGGACTGAGATCACCACTCTGCATTAGTGGTTGCAGCTTCACTAATCCCACTGTCAATGGGTTCCAGTTCATTTGGGCTGGGAAACTGGATGTTAGAGCAGCCCAATCTTCTGCTACACGTTGTGTTCCCCTGAGGAAAATCTAGACTGAGAGAACTCTGAAGAAGACTGAGAGATGGCAGAACAAACAGGCTGAAATGTTTGAGCAGGGGTCAGTCAGAGTACAGGAATCTGACTATTTAGGCTATTTATTGTATTCTGACTTGCTACTGCGGTGGCTGTGAGGATGAATATTGACTTTTTAGGCAGAAATAATTTATAGTTTTTAATAGCCCTTAAAACTGGAATGAAAGCAACATTCTAACAGCAAGAATTACACCATTCTATATCCATACACAGAGTCCATGGAGCATGGTTGATATGGCACCATCTGAGTATTATATTCCATAACATCAGTCATGAAACTATAGAATGGAAGTAAATTAAACACACACAGCTGTATCCAAAGCTTGAATAGAAAAGTCTTTTTATTCAGGACTAGAAGTAATGGCTTACAAAATACCTTTCTTCATCTATTTCGCCTGTTACAGGGTGATTCAGTTCTGTAATTAAGATGAAAATTGCGTTTGCTCCTGAGCCTATAAGTTCTTTATTTGGGAAAATAATAAAAAACTTTCTTGATTTCCTACTTTCACATTTATCAATCTCAGTCTTTAAAAAAAATGAACTTCCATATCATTTTACAAGAGACTTCATGGGAAAAATATATGGACCTCCATAAAACCAACTGCTATTTAGACCATTTGCTTGTGCCACTAAAACATGAGTTCCAAGTATTCCAGTTGAAGTATTGTAAGCATTGAAACTTGTAGATTTAAATTCTGTTAGATCTCTTCAATAGTTTTTAACTTATAAAGTGCTACAACTGGTTAGGGAGCAAGAAAACTGCTGACATTGCATGCAGAGAAACCCTATTAACTGAAAGTTTGAATCTAAAAATACTTATTTCAGGTAATTGTACTTATTAGTACAAAGAGCCTTACTGAAGTTAATCTTCTATTTCATTGCTGAGAACCATCACATAACTGTAAAATAAGGCATCTTTTGCTCCCATGCTCACCATATCTTACATATTCCAATTACTTTGCAACATTATATTGCTTTTGACTGGGATAGAGTTAATTTTCTTCATAGTAGCTGACTCCAACTGACCAAAGGCATACCCCACACCAATATGGTGTCGCACTCAGCATATAAATCTAGGGGAAGAAGGAGCCTGATTATAAAATTTCCAGATCACATAACTGAAAATATGCAAATAAAAAACTTGTGACGATGTTCAAACAACAGAGGTATATGAGAAAGAGGTATTGGGATTAACACTCCCATGTACTTCAAAACTGGTTATTTGGATATAGCCTTCTTTGGTCACTGAGGATCTTATGATTTGCATTAATCTCTAGCTTAAAGAGCACTGTGTGGAAACAATTCTATTAGTAAGAGAGAAATTCTATGCTATTCCTAACTGTTATGCAAATTATAATTTCTGGTATGTATTTTTGAGTTAGCATCCAGAAAACGCAATTTTCTTTTTGAAACTTGACACAGAGACAACACAAGAAGAACAAACAGAAGCACAGAACTTGCCAAACTTTATTTGTAGCCAGCTTCTTGTCCCTTATGTATCTGAATTAGCTTCTTCCTCCTTTTTAATTCCATTTCACTTCTCTGTCCCTTCTAAAGAAGACTGAAATTGTTCTGGAATATACTTTCTTTTCAAAAAGTCAGAAGTCAGAGGGAAAGAAATGTTTCCTCATTATATCTGCAAAAGCTAATTTAAATTTTGGGTTAGGGCATTATGGCTTTCCATGAAGCTCCAGTTTCAGTTAGGATTTGCTTTTCACTTCACCTGAAAAGAGGTGTGGTTTACTTCTTTCACAATTGGAGGAAAAAAAATTAATGTCTTCAAACACAGGAAGATACCAGATCAGAGAATTGTAGAATAATGAGGTTGGAAGTGACCACTGGCAGTCTCCAGCGGAACCTAACTTCTTCTCAAAGTGATACCAATATGAGATCACACCATGTTGCTCATGACTTTATCACGTTGGAAATCTCCAAGGATGGAGATGGTAAAACCTCTCTGGCAACTTGTTCCAATGATGGACAGCCCCGTGGAACAAGTTTTCCCTTGTAACCTGTCTGAAATGCTCTTGTTTCAATTCAAGTCAGTTGTTTCTCACTCTGTTGTCATGGAGCACTGTGAAGAGGTCGCCTTTCTTGACAACCTCTGCACAGACTCTGTTAGGCTGCCATTAGGTCTCCCTGGAGCCAAAAAAGAAAGGAATATCTTTCCTTTCCCAGGCTGTACAAGAGCACTACCCTTGGTCTCTCTTTACATTGCAAATGCTAAGGTTTCCTGACTGTACAGTTGCCCTCTGTCAAAGTTTTTCCAATTTATAGATGTCTTACTTTTACTGGGGACCCAAATCTGAATAGTGTATTCTAGATACCAAGAATCTTCCCTCTGCAGAAAATAGAAGGGGATTTTATATTTTTCCCCTGAAGGTCTCCACTTGTTTCCCTCCTTTAGGCATGTCTGCATGTACTTACTTACACATACAGATAGTCTGGACCTAAGTATCTCTCCCCTGATTTTGTATGATCAAATGATACTTTGCTTTTCCTGGATTATGCCAATGTTAGTGAAAGTCAGGTTGGTATGAAAATGCACATTTTAATGTCATTGTTTACACATGTATGCATACAAAATAGTTAATATACACACAGTCATTACTTTTGTGACCAAATCCTTGAAATGTTATTGTGTGTTAAGGCATGAGTACAAGTGATGTAAGTATTACTTCTATGCTTTAATGGAAGCCTCTAGTTTGTTTTTTTTTTTTTTTTTGTTGGGTTGTTTTGTTCTGTTTTGTTTGTTTATTTGTTTTTGTTTTCTTAAATTTGTTTCTTCTAAGTTAAAGGATGATGTAGTGTCCTGGTTCTGGCCAGCACAGGGTGAATTTCTGCAGTAGCCGGGAGGGAGCATGGCTATGACCCAGAGGACATTTTGTACCACCTCATGACATTTTCCAGTTAGGGGAGAAGGGAGTCTTTTCTGGGGAGAAGGGGTTCCTTCCCATTGGGACAGTGTGGCTGTGGTTGGGTTGGGGTTAGAATTGTGCATGTGAATCACTCTCTCTCTTTTGCATGCTTTAAAAATTAATATTGTAGCTGTTACTGTTCATTTTCTTTTCTCATTGCTTGTCATGGTTTGACCAGGAAGGAGTGGGAATTCTGGGAAGCTGTGGTCAAACCAATGAAGGTTTTGGGTTTCATACTGACACCTGGTGTAGCCAGTGGGGTTTGGACACACCTCCGAGAATACACAGGGGTTAAAAGCAGGGCACTGCCCTGGCACTTCCTCTTTTGGACATCGTCGGGCGAAGAGGTCAGATCCCTTCCCCCGCCCGGCCCGCTGCTGCTGGGCGGGGGAGGGGCCGCCATGCCGTAGGCCTGGGGCCTGGACAGAGGTGGGGGTTGAGGGGGCTTTCAAGGATGGAAGGGTGGGGGAGCCCCAAGAGACATCGAGACATCGGGCAGCCAGCCCCCCCCCCCCCAGGAGAGCAGCCAGCGAGAAGGGGGAGGAAGACTGCCCGGCCGGAGCGGCAGCGTGTGGGCAGCGTGCGTGGGAGTTGCTCCGGGACCGACAGCAGAGACTGAAAACTTTTAACCCTTTCTTGCATGATTGGGGCCTTGCAAAAATGCTAATCCTCCTCGAAGCAGAATAAGAAGAGAGATAAGAGATGAGATGTGGAGATGATTGGATGGGGAGAGATGATTTGGAGTGGCCTTTTGGCTGGACTTTTTCTTGTAGCCATGGACTCAGTTGTTCCTGTGACACAGACTGCATTTAGGGGGAGGCAGTGCCTCAAAACCAGGAGGGTTCATTCGTGAGGACCCCCCGGCCCCAGGGGTTGGAAAAATATGGGGGGACAGTTGTCCCAAAAGCAGAGACTGTGCCTTTCTGGAGTGAGACAAGGCATCCTTGAAAGACAACCCTAAAAGCAGCTCTGATCCATGTCTCGGTGGTGAGAGCACTGGGCATGGAAGGAACATGTCACAAGCGGCAAAAGGACTTTTTTTTCCCCGGGCGGTGCCGAAGTGACAAGGAAGCATCCGAGGTTTCAGTGTGTTTCCAGAAGCCTATGGAACAAGAAGGACTCCTTTCCTCTTCATGAACTGCAGTTTGAGTATACTAAAGTGTCGTGCCGGGCTGGGCAGTTGGTGTTTTTGAGAGAATGTATTGGATTGGGAAAGTCAGGGAGTGGGGAGGAGGAAAAGTGGTTTTTGTAAGGTTTTCAATTTTTTTCTTTTCCTTATAGTCTCTCCCTATTTTCCTGTAGTTTAAGTAATAAAGTGGTCTTTATGTTTAAGTCAGAGCCTGTTTTGCTTATTCCTGGTCACATCTCACAGCAGACACCAGGGTGAGGCATTTTCATGGGGGCACTGGCTCTGTGCCAGGCTCAAACCATGACATTGCTGTTTGCAGTAAATTATTCTTATCTCAACTCCTGATCTTCACCTTCTTTGCCCCAATTCTCTTTTCCATCCTGTTGCAGGGGAAGAAGTGGAAGGGGGAAGGGGGAATGAGTGAGTAGCATGTGTTTTGGAGAGTCTCAGCAAGACCACTAAACTGGGGTTACCATTCCTAAATCATGACTCATAGAAATCTCAGTTAAAGAAAGAAGAAAAAGAATAAAGGAGGATAAAAGCTTTTTGTAAGGCCAGGGAAGACCTAATAGCAAAAGGAGAAGTCACCTAATGAGCCAAAATTGTTAAGCCCCTGTCATGCTGGGGCTTAAGACAGAACGTGTAAGCATCTGGTGAAGACATGAGAGAATAGTAGGTGAAGGGAATGTGCACCCAGCATAGTCAGATTGCAGCTTTACAGTTCTCATGAAGACTGGAGCATGTGTGTAAGCCTATATTTTGCTCACTGGGGAATTATGAAATCCAAAAAAGAGAAGCAACTCCAGGGAATACAGTCTTGAACAGCAAATCATACAGCTAACCCACTTGGATCAAAGCAGCAAACTTCCACCCCAGTTCAAAACAGACTGTCTAAAAACACTCTCAGTGCTTGTTCTAGACTACCATAGCATGGCAAGCACTATGAGGAAATAAAAAGACCCAGCAGACATCTATACATATGTCTCTTCCACATACAAATCAGAGTGCAAATTCTCATTCATTTGGGATGGCTTGGGAAATGCACTGTCTACCTTGCCATTCATACTTACTGTGGCCATCCCACCCTTGGCCTGGTACAGTTCCCAAGGCTTTATGCACATGTGAGATATATTCTTTTCTGTTTCATTTGGCATGTGTTTAAAGTACTGTCACACTATTGGATGACAAGGGCTGCAGATGTTCATGTAACTTAAAGGAAACTGTAACCAAAATGTCAAGTTCATAAGAATCCTCACAATGGCACAATTAATTTCTAACCAAATCAAAAGACAGGCCTGAGAAATTAAATGTTGCTGCTTATGCACTTATTCATATAAGTTGTTGCCTTTTACAACCCTTGCAAGTTCAGCTCCAGGCAGCCTCTGGCTTTTCAAGTCATGTCTCTGTATGCTTAAGACAGTGTTTCCATACAGAGAGGTTGTGGAATCTCCGTACTTAAAGACATTTAAAACCCCTCTGGATGTGGACCTAAGCAACCAGGTCTCAGTGGCCCTGCCTGAGCAGGGCTGGACAAGATGACCTCCAGAGGTCCCTGCCAACCTCAATCAGCCACCCTGTGGGTCCACTCTGGGACACATCAGCCTCTAGAACAGCGAGGTAGGTAGGAGATAAAATCTTGTACTCTAGATGTTATAACTTGTAAAAATCTGTAGTGCTACAACAGTTCTTGCTCCAGGGGATAATCAGGTGAGCATTTCCACACCTTCTGGATAGACTTTGCAAATGCTGTCAGCCAGCTTACAGTTTGACTGATCAAATTAAGAGCTATAAGTTAATAACATGATACATTCTAATGCTGATTCCTGCAAGGCATTATTGTTGATATTTCTGGGATTTAAAGCATTTCAACAAGTAAATGGCTGTTGCTGCCTACTGTACTTGTTAAACATCAAATGTTACTGCAAACTTGATAGCCTAGGCCAAAAATGTAACTCAAAAATCAGTGAAAAGTCTCCTACAATGTGTATAGACCAACACAAGCAAATTCTTAATTTCTAAAATATCAATTAAAAAATTGCATTTCAGTTTTTAAATTATTCAAAAAACCACCCCATTAAAATGAGTAATAAGGGCACCATAATAAATTCTTTCCAGCTTGGTAAATCATACCATAATTGTGCACACACTAAATGCTGACCAAATTCATTAAATGCAATAATCACAAATTGCTTGGGGTTTCTGTTCCCTATTAACAGGCTTTAAATAAATGCCTATGAGATTTAGGAACAAAAGTTGTTTTTGAAACTTCCCTCCAAGGTTTTAATAAACTTAATGAGAAGGGGAAACTTGAAAAACCTCTAGAAACCTGAGTATTTTTCATTTTTGAATGCTGAAATACTGAAAACATACACAGTTCTGCTATTTCAAATGCTTTTTAGACATAAATAACTAGTCCTCTTTATTTCCAATGAGTATAGTATTCACACTATATTTATTATTTACCTCTGTAGCCCACATCCCTCATCACAGACATTCAGCCTTCAGATTCACAATTTTCAGCTGTGTTGATGCCAATTCTCCTGCCTTTAACCTGCTGGCAGGTCTGTATCCCCTCTCACACAGGAGGTCAGGATGAAATGAGAGCTGTAACCCAACATCACTCCATAAAACAACCTAACTCCTTCACTAGACCACACAGAGCTTTTCCTTAGGGACTAAAACCCACTGATCCATGCAAATGTTCAGGGCAGCCCACCTAAATTAATGAGAATGGGTATTTCTCTCATTCTCCATACTGCTACAGAACATGAGGAATTAAAAGGCACATATATTGGGGTTGAAGAAGAAACCAGTATTTTAGAATTACAGATTTATTATTTCAAAATCTATATTGACTAGGTTAGGTATGTGCAAACAATCAGGGAAGAAACAAGCATTTATGTAATCTGGTTCTTTTGTCCATGCATTTTTAAGTGATCACATTGCCATAGCACAGCTTTTTAATGCAAAAATCAACCACCAACTTTTCACTTACCTTAGAAGAAACTAATACAAAACTCAGGCTATAAGAAAGGGACTCCTATTTCAAAGAGGTGGTTGGTGAGCAGTAAAGCAGAAATGCAGGCTTTGATTCATTGATGTATTCACATTTTTCCAACAAATACCTATTTGATAAGGCCATTTCCTCACTCAGTCAGACATTGTACAGAAAATTTCCCCTATGAGTCACTCATTCATATTAGAATCAATCATTTTACCTGTAATAAACACGCAATGTTTGGATTTCCTCTTCTAGTTTTTTGCACTGTTGAAGAGCAGCTTCCTTTTCTTGTTGCAAAGCTATCAATTCTGCCTGTGAAATGATAAACAATCGATAACCAATTTATTCAGAACATCCACACTTTTTTGAAAACACATCAATCTCTCTGCAATAATTTCAACCATTATTACTGCACACATAGAGTTATCCTGCTGTATGTAACATAGTGTTGTGGTTTAACCCCAGCCAGGAACTAAGTACCATGCAGCTGCCTGGTCACTTCTTCTTCCTCCCACTGATGGCATGGTGAGGAGAATCAGAAAAAGAAAGAAAAGAAAATCAAACTTGTTGATTGAGATAAGAACAGTTAAATAATTGAAACAAAGTAAAATATAATAATAATAATAGTAATGATAATAACAACAATAATATTATTTATATGAGTAATTGTAATAAAAAGGAGAGCAACAGAGGGAGATAAATCCCAAGACAGGCAAGTGATGCACGATACAACTGTTCACCACCTGCTGACTAATGCCAAGCCTGTCCCTAAGCTGTGATCACACCCTTTCCTGGTAACGCCCCCCCTTTTATATACTGGGTGTGATGTTTTATCACACAGAATGTTCCTTTGGCCACTTTGGTCAGTTTTCCTGACCATGCTTCCTCCCAGCTTCTTGTGTACCTCCTCACTGGCAGTGCAGGACACACTGAAAGTCCTTGACTTGGGGCAAGCACCACTTAGCAACATCTAAAACATCAGTTATCAACATTATTTGCATACTGAATCTAAACCACACCACTGTACCAGCTACCAGGAAGTAAACGAGCACTACCCCAGCCTATTTAATTCTTATGAAATATTCTTTCTTTTTCTAGCATTGAAATTTTTCTATATTTTTTTCATGATTTCTGCACTAGCAGGATGATGTTTTAAATGGCTTCTCCCACGTAAGTTTTTTGAATACCTAAGGTTAGAACTCTTCAGTTCAGCCAAGTGGTTATCAGCAAACACATTTCATATGACACTTATGTATTGGTATACTGCAAAACTGTTGACCAACATACAGAAAGTGAAGCAAGGCCCTTGGCCATGAACTACTGACACAGGACTCTGGTCTGCACATGGCTCCCTGGCTGTTAAGGGCAGCTCCCATGGTAGCAGCCCCTGGCTGATGTTAGCAGCAGAAGAGCTGCTGGCTAAGCAGGACCCTGAGCAGTGGCAGGCCATGAGCCAGCAGGGACTGCAGAGACTGGCACCGACAGTACATGCTGGGATCTGGGTGCATTCTTACCCAGGATCTGGTTTATAGAGGGGTGAGGGAATCCTTGAGCAATCACCTTCATCTCCCATCTGTGATCCCCACCGGACACTCCCCCTCCCATCTTTGATTCACACTGAAGAGAGAGTGACTCATGACCATAATGGAAATTGCTGCATGTGGCTTGTAATTCAGGAAGGTAGCCAGCCCCAACAGGCCTTACAGTTAAAGAGGAGGCAGGGAGAAATAAGTATTCATGCAGATTTAATATGGGTCTATAGCTTAATCACCATTAATTTTAAAAGTCCAGTTTCAATAGCACTGCAGGGCTGCCTTGAGGGCCCAGGTACCATATAAATAAATCAGTGGGTGATTTATTATTGTAACAACAAATAAGATCAGGCTTCCACAGCAATTCCTTGACACATGAGCCTGAACATTGGGCTGTTTTCCAATGTTTTTAATTCGTGGTGTAAGTTATTAATTGTACAAATTGTAGGGCCCTTAACCAAGAGGCACATGTGTGAGAAATGCCAACTGTGGATTCTGCCAACTCTTCAGGACAGCGTTGCGGAAAAGTTTCTTGGTAAATTAAAGACCTGTTATATGAGCTACAAACCCATGAAGGGGAATGCACATAGTTCAGCCTCTAAGTCTGCCAAACGCACTGTATAAGCATGAACAACTCTGCCTGTATGCCTCAAAGTCTCTCTCCTAAAACAGGGCTCCCGCTTGCTTCTGTTTCCTGTTTGTCTGTAAGTCTTCAAGGCAGGTGTTTTACTGTTTACTGTCAACTCCCAGTCATCTATGGGCAATTCATTCTGCTGGTTGATTAATTATGTCCTGGATACTTGGCTGATTCCTGACAAATTTTATTGAACACTGCATTGCACAAATGCAGCTACACAAGCAGTCTCTGAACCGTGCTGCTCGGTGGGTCATGTTGCACCCAGGGTTCTGCACTGCCCAGGCACAGGACCCACTGCTGTAATTGCTCCTGTGAGAGACATCCATAAAGTTTTAACAGGAAGTTCCTTGGTGAATAAAAACTTTCTTACTATATGGGGGGTGTTCCTTCAGCTTTAAAAGCAGAAAGCGTTAATGTTTAACATCTGAGTGACAGTGGTTTTGAGCTTCTGATACTGAAAACAATGTACTACATGCTGGCAAGCCCTAACTTCTGTCAGAAAGAGGTTAAAATCCTCTGCAGGTGAGCCTCTTGCCTGGTGCAGCTTGCTGCCTTGCAAGCAGAACTCACAGAACACAAGATGTTAGCCAAACCAAGCTATTTTCTGTAATTATACTGTTCTGTAGGTGAAACAACATTCTTAAAAATTGGAAAACACACTTGAATCAAAGTAGGTGGTTTGTTCTAGAGGCCAGTAATTAACATCCTTGCCAATTTTCAGTGTACTGTGAAGTGTGATTGAAATGGTAGACTGGAAGGAAATGTTTGCAGCTGACACACCTACTCAGAGAGATTAACGGCTAGTCTCTTTGGAGAACTATCATAAAAAATACACCTCATGTTCCACTTGCTGTTCAGGACAAGAGTCAGAGGCATTAGAGCCTTAAGACTATCATTTATGTCAGTTTTTCAGCAGAAAAAACTGCACTGATTTGACTGGGTTTGCATCTGGGTTTGTACCAATAAAAATATCAGCAAAATCAGGTTATTTGGATTTAAAAAAAAAAAACAACAAACCCGAGAGCTACAAAAAGTGAAGGGAAGAAAACCAGACATTTGTTAGCCTTCTCAGGAACTTCCAGTGGAGTTGATACTAGGGAGCTTCATGAGACCAACAAAAATCCAAGCCCAAGAGTCTCTATGCACAGCATGCAGCCATGTGACAAAATGACCCATTGTTCACAGACCTGAAGGGTGGTAAACACAAATAAAAGAGTGAAATGTCCTCACAAGGCAGAGATGTCTTCCTTCACTAGAAGAAGGAAAGCAAAACAGTGCTCATCACAAAGTTAAATTGCTAACTAAAATAATGGCATCTGCTCTACAATAAAGAATTTGGAAGACTCCTAAATATATATTGAAATCCATCCATACTGCATATGGCAAAAATCCTGCATGAGCTCACCTCTAGTAATAACAATAGCTGCTTGAGAACTTTTTAACAAAATATTGTTCTTCTGGAAAATGTCAAGCTGAGGAAATCAGAACTTTTCACAGAAATTTATTTGTTTTGATTAAATTGTTTTGGAAGGTAGGGTAAAGAAGAAGCAAGAAGAAGAATTACACACAGGTTCCTCTAGTGGTGGTTTCCCATGAAAAGGTCACTTTAGAGGTGAGCTTGGTCACCTTTTGGTATAGGTGTCACTCTCAGCAAAGCTTCTTTTTAACCCTGAAAGGGTATTCTGATCACTTGGATACTGTGAAAAATATTTCTGAAGATTTTGTTTTGTCCAGAAGTTACTACACTTTCATATTTGGTTTAGTGTGGATAGATCCTTACCCATTCTCTGTCCACCTTCCTGCAAATGGGAATTGTTGTTTCTTTATTTTCTCATTTTGAATTTTAACAGTTTTTTGGTGAAAATTTAAATTTTCCAATTAAATGTAAAATCTAATTGCTATTTATCAAACTTAAAATAGCTGATCTCAGCTAGAGAAAATCTTGGTACTGATGTTTTTGCTGTTGCTTTTGCTTCAAAACATTTAAAGAACAATGTCATGCGCACGCGTTTTCTTACCACAACGTCTGGAAAAATACAAGACATAAGCAAAGGAAAACAGAGGACAAAACTAGTATTTATCTTTTCCTAATTCCTCTAGGGCAAACATGAGCACCCTCAACTCCAATCTAAATTGAAAGAGATAAGAACACACAGCCTCCTATGCTGTCAGGTTCTCTCTGGAACCTCACCTTTGTGTGAGAGACAGCTTTTGTAAGACTTTTCAATATCCAATACAAAAGAAAAAATCCAATTTACTTCACTAATAAAGTTTCATAGCTTTATTTTAATTTATTTATTTTCTAGTGCATTTATATACAACATATATACATATATATATATATATATATATATATATATATATATATATATAGTAAGCACTTATTTTTCCTTTCTGAGATAGGATAAACAAACAACCTTTTCTGTTACCTCTCACTAAGCAGGCTCTTCATTACCTTGATCAATTTAAATGCATGTCTCCTCAGTACTCTGTACTCATGCCAGTAGAAACCTCTCACCTGACACATTCTTGTACTCTTTTTGTTCCCAGTCACCCTCCAGCCTGTTCTGCACACTGGTATTACCCAGTTGACAGTGGAAACTCTTATTCATCCTGAAAAGATAATACCTTACACTTGGCACTAAAATTCCACCCCACTGCTTTTGTTTTTCCAGTACTTGAGGCCATCCCAATCTTTCTGCAAGACAGCTTGAACTTACTTTATATTAATAATATCTCCATGCCTTATTAAAAACAATTCCCAGCTCTGTATCATCAAGCAATTTTGTTGGCACATAGCTGTTCTTCCTGCCAAAGGTTCTCAATGACAGCATTAAAGAAAACTGGTTCAGCACCAGCTGGTAAGAAATTGGAGAGAAATTCCACTAGTGAAATCCTTGGACCTTAACATTTCTTCCTTCAAATCTGTTTGCTGCTGCCTTCCTGCTAACTAGTTCCTTATTGCCTTTGACTAATCCCTCATCTCCTTCATGGGTACATGACATTTTGCAGACAGACATGAGCTAAACGTGCCCATTCTTCCAAACAAGAGACGCTGGGTGAACCTAGCGAGCAGCAAGCAGCATTTCCCACATTAAGCTTGTGCCTGCTTGTAAAATAACAATATATGCATTCCCCACTGAAATTAATAATTTTCCATATGGCACAACCTATAAGCTTATGTGTCAGGTTATATTAAAAAAGTTTCCTTGTCTAAATAATCAGTTATCATATCAAAGAATTCTTGCATGATCGTTCTTGTGTGAAAATTGTACTGTAATTCACTCTTGATGGATCCACGCTTTAAAAATATTTTCCTTCCAAACTTACTCTGAAGACTGGACAATAAAGACTAACTGGTCTACAGCTGGCAAAATTAGATTTTTCCCCTTCTAAATATAGATACTCTCTCTGCTAATTCCCTGTCATATTACACTGCACATGGCCTCATAAGATTTATTAAAGAACTTACTATAATTCCTGGAATTTCAGGTACCAGTTCTTTCAGAACTGGGGATGGAAACCATGCATTAACTCAATGCAAGCACAATAATCTATTGAACAGCTGCCATGTACTCCATTTGCATACATTCACTTTTCTTAACCCTTGTCCTCACAGCTGGCATCTTCATTGCTCAATGCTGAAAGAAACAAAAATTAAAATCACATGCTTTTAGACCTAATCCAGAATTACCCCTGATCTCTGTGCCATTCTCAGACCAGTGGCATATTTCCTCTTTCCTTGTTCTCATTTCAGTTGTTACACTATTGTTTGTTTCAATTTCCTTTCCAAGGGGAAATTTAGCTTAACTTCAGGCAATTTTCATTTGTCTCTCTATCTCCTGTTTTCTAAGACATAACTTCCTTGCTTAATAAGTACCCTTCTTGTGGATAACTTATTTGTACTTTATTTGCATGGAAATTATAACTGACTCAATTAGAATGGGCACCCTTTCTACCCAGTACAATTTCCCTTGGCTTGGCTGAGATACGTGTCAATGCAAGAGTTTAATGCACTATTCCTTGACTCTGTAATAGACACTACCAGCATTTTGCTTTCTACTGCTACAGGATATTCCCACGAATTAGAAGAAGGTTGTGTGAGAAATCTGAGAATCTCCAAGTTAATTTGTACAATTTATGTTCTCAGTCATCTACGTTCGGTAGAGCTGCAAAGGGGAAAAGGGGAAAAAATGGCAGTAAAGGGGGAAAATGACAGTCTTACTACTCTGGGTCCTATGTTATCATCTGGGGTCTGACGGAATGGAGCCTCAAACAGACAAGAAAGAATTGCTCCTATTTTTTGTGAGGAAGAAGTATGTTTCTGCTGATATTAGCAGACTAGCTGGATAGGAAGAGCTCAGGTGTTTTCTCAGGGCAACAGGAGATTGGGAAGCCAAAAAAGATTTCTTTCATTCTGAATTAGAATGAACAAAAACCCCCTCAACTCTGTAAAAAAACTAAAACTGATGAAATATTTTAATCTTACACTATTTTTAATGCTTCTACATTTGACACATCATGTCAGTAAGAGACATACACACTGCCTGATAAGAGCAGGTCATGTTGTGACACATATGAGATCCAACTTCTAACCGTTCTGTTATTTTTACGTTAGCAGCTGCTACTTAGTGCAGATTACAACAGCTCATCTTATTTTCTATATCAAAGTGTCAACACATCCAACTGTTTCACCAACAATACTAGCAGGTAATGCTTTGATCTAGAAAGGAATACAAGCACTTGTCTCATTAATTAGGGGATCAGAGGTTTTCAGGGTCAAGGAAAAGACTCCAGCTAACGAGAGAACTGAAAATGGCTAGCACTCTAATAACACGCTAAGCAACCTTCTTTTTGTTTTAATCACCCTGCTGAAGTGTCAAATTGTTTCATTACAATACAAAGGGGACACATTGACCTAGAAAATGAGATAACATGTTTCAACTTGCATTTAAGTATCAGCTGGCCTTGATTACTTTAAAAATTAAAAGGTAAAATTAGAACTTACTATAGTAGTTGTTAGAAAATATTGACACATCATGAAATACAATTAACAAGAATAAGTCCAAATTTAAAATATAAGAATTAAATGTTTTACTTCTGAAGTTTGAAATGTAGGTTTCAATATTCACCAAATAAAACTTCTAGGAAATAAACTGAGCTGGAAAAGTTTGGAATTGTAACTGAAATTATTAGAAATTCATGCAAAGTTGTTTCTCAACACACAATTTTTCTAAGATAAATAGTTTTTCTAAACTTGTCTCGAATTAAGAGTAAATGGAGAACTGTATTACTGGTCCCTGATGGATCTGCGCTGCTGTGGAGGATCACTACAGGTAGAAAAAATACAATAAAGAACCAGCTGAGGGTTATCTGTGTATGTGAATTTCAGGGTAAGGCTGGCAATTGTGGGAACTCTTGACAGCCTTTGAGTTGCAGCCCTCACCAACCCTCTGCCACAACCACACCCGGGTTGACATACCCTTTGGGCACAAAGGAAAGGCATCTCAACAGCAAACATGACCTTTATGAGTTTGCAGCAGGATAAAACAATTAATCATAATATTTTATTCTACAATCTAATACTACTGTTGGTCCAAATAAATAGCTGTAATGAATTTTTTTTTTTTTTAATAAAAAGCATTATCTCACTGCATTGTTAAGATACACTGGTTTAGATGGAAGTATTTCTGAGGAATGTCAGACAGGATTTCTGAGAGAAGAGAGAACTCCTCCCCAGCCTTGTGATTAGGTTGATTGTTTTGAATGCTGAAACCTAATGCTGACTCCCAGCTTCTTGCATTAACCCACTCTGGGCATCCTGGTGGACTCCTCCCAGTGAGACTGTTTCCCTGCTCCAAAGTTATGTGAATTATCCATGGTTCTGGTGACTGTCATTGTCTTGCTTCTCTCTCCGCAACTGACAAAAATTTTTTTTTTTTTAAATGGCTAAGCATGTGAAAAGCAGATCCAAACAGGGATACATCATGGAAAACAAGATGAACTCCAGAATTCAGCCATGAAAATGTTTGAGGGTGACAAACTTGGATCAGGGAGCTGAAATAAAGGCTTTCCCATACATGATGTGAGAGCATCAACAGTAGCTTTTAAAACTGTATGATTTTCATTTACCTTACAAAGAATACATTAAGGTTTTCTGTTATTGGAAGTAAAAGTTTTAACCCTGAAATCTTTTTAAAAGAAAAAATGGAATAGTCATTTTCAAGAAGTGTTGTGCTTCACCTCCGTCTTATGTAACTTTCCTCAACTCAACCTTTATGCTACCCTAATTTAATATTTTTAAGGAGTTTTTCGGACGACTTGTAAGAGATGCCACTATCTGACATTTAGACTCTTGTCTCCATCACAACAAATTCCCCAGTGAGGATACATTATCATACCAGATGAACATTGCTTGCATGGTTGCTCATTTCTAAGAGATCCTGTTGTGACTGGGACATTAGCAACGGGTCACAACAAATTCTACACAGATTGTGCAATTAGAAGGAAAAAAACCCCACCAAATAGCTTTTGACTGCTCTGAGAAAGAAAACGAAAGAATACAATAGCAATTTTGCTGAGACTAGATATGTATCTGGTTAATTTTATTACAATAAAAGCAAACAATATCATTATGCCTGACATGTGATGCCTTATTCTTGTCCTACGTGGTCACACCACATTGGGAAGAAGCTCACTGTACCAGCAGTATTTAACAAGCAGTTTGCTTCTTTACAAGCACATATTACAGGCACATTTCCCTACCGAAGTGGGCCGATCCCTGGAGGTATTCAAGGCCCGGCTGGATGGAGCTCTGAGCAACCTGGCCTAGTGAAAGGTGTCTCTGCTCATAGCAGATAGATTGGACTTAGATGACCTTCAAAGTCCCTTCCAACCTATGATTCTATAAGTCATCAATTACCACATTATGTAAGAAAGTATCTATATGAAATGTTCATGATAAGTTTCAGTGAGAATTAAGAATTTGCTCATCTAACCTTAGATATGATGAGACAAATTTTCTTCATCATCTGCAGTATTACTCTGTAATAAGTTGTACTTTTTCCAAGCAGTATACTGATATACTGAAAATTACAGGAAAAATCACCTATTTAAAGGACAATCCAAGGCAGGTGGTAAGAGTGTGAGACTAATACATGGAAGCATTTTGTTTTAAAGAATGATTTAGGGAATGAGGACGATTCATTTGGAATTCTGCCCCTGTGAGGTTGACACAAAACTGCAATTGACTTCCCAGGGTGAAGATTTCATTTATGGTTTCCATTATTTTGCACATATAGGTTAAAAACCCCAGAGATACCATCATACATGCCTACCGTGCATATGGATAACTACCTAATGATACTGTAGGTCTTTTTTTAGGTAAGATATAACCATAGTGGATGACAAAAAGGCCCCTGAAAAATTCCAAGGATGACAGCTCCAAAATACACACTCATAGCTGGACTGGGCTTTGCACATAAGTACTCCATGTGCAGAGACACTGACCTTTTGGTAGGAGGGATTTTATTAAGAACACAATCTGGGGGTGCTTTAAAGAGCAAATAGATAGGACTCTATATACAGGTAGGTAGATACTTGACTCACTACTAAATCACAATGTACACTGTAAAAAGAACATAAAAAGAAAACAATCAAGAATACTTTGTTTTAATAGAGAAAGAAAAACCCATTCACGACTGCAATTTCTGCACAGTAGTCATGGCTTTACAATCTATAAGAAAATAATACACATCAATAAATTTCTTTACTTCTCAGAATAAATACCATTTACAGCTGTGGATCTGTGGAAAGGAAACATTACTTCATTTTCTGTAATTCAGGTTTGGCCTTGGTGACATCACAAACTTTTTTCTCATCTAAAAATGTATTTGGAAAAAGCAATTTCAAATAAACAATGGAAAACCATCAGCAATATAGAGAAACTTGTCTTATTTGAAGGTAAAATAAAGATTATTGTTTTGGGCATGGTGTAACCACGTACCTCTTCATGGCTCTATTGGTAACTGGACTGGAAAACAGATACTCTCCCTGAAGACATATCAGGTTACCAAACAGAAGTTTAAAACAAAGGATAAAAACCATTCCTGATTTACTTTAATGATAGGCATGTTTCCCTCAACTCTGAGAGGCCTGACTTCATACCATGAAGATGATTGCACTGTTCATGAAACTTTACTGGCAATCTTCTTAGGGAAAATCAAGAAGGAAACAACTGTGTAAGCTGGAGCAAGCTGAAGAAACCTTCCAGGTGGTGTCTGAGTCCTACTGGCAGGTTACTCTGGGAAAGCTTCAAATGTCAGCAACCATGATAAACCCTTTGTCCACAAAAATTACTTTGGCCACATATGATTTGAAGTCAGTATCTGCCACAAACAGCAAATTGTCAGCACATGATCCAAAAGGTAATGTCATGTTGTCTCAGAAGCTTTGTGGTAACAAAGACCTATTCAATAAAACAACTTTACCCTCACCCCCAAAAGTGTCTTATCCAGTTTGGGGCGGAACTGTACTGGCAGAATAACAGAAAAAAAGTTCATATTACAGCCAGACATGTTTTATCTGTGCAGCAGCCAGAAACTCTGTGCTCTCAGGGTTCTCCATCTGGCACATTTTTGAGGCTCCACTAACATCCCGAACTAACCACAGCACCCAACTCTCTATTGCTAAAAAGAACAGACCAGAAATTATGTTCTGACCTTGAGATCTACTGGCATGACTTTACTCATGTTAAAAAATGGTCAAAAGTTCTCTCCCATTCACCTTCCTAAATGGAAGGGCTGCTAACATCAGACTGTCAAAGGCCCATAGGCCCTAGCACACAGTATGGTTCAAAAGCATCGCCTGGGAGAGTGGGTTAAAACCATGTCAGGGATTTCTCTAAAATAATGCATGAATGGTTGCATGCCATTGTGCATGTCCATGCCATGATCCTATTTTTGTTACTAGTCTATGTTCAGATAACTAGTCTTGTCAACTTATAAGGGTTTAATAAACTTGATTAAGGTTGATAAATCTGACTTTCTCTCATTCCCAGTAAGCACACAGCTGTTAAACAGGGGTCACCGACATCTCCATTTCAAAAAGGCAAGGATGTCTTCAAGAAGGCATCAGTGTCCAATCACATTATCAGAATTTAACTAAAATTCTTTCATAAAAGTAATGAATCTGTAGAGGTCTATAAATATGAATTGGCCCAGTTGCATCATATTACTCTTCCAGGATTTGGAAGGAAAGGCAGCTAAGAGATTAAGAGTTAGTGTTTATTACTTCACCTTGTGGCCTTCACCTTATGACTAGCAGGTATACATACTCAAATTAATCTGATATTTTTGTATACGAAGAAACACAGAATCAAAGTGCTGAGTTCAAAAGCAATTTTTACATCTAAGAAAAGAAAAAACCCCAGTTATGGAATAAAAGCATCTGTTATCAGGAAATTTAGGAATAAGAAAGAATCCATGAGTATGCCCCAAACTGACATGTGCAGAGCATAAATACTAAGACATTCTCAAATGCAAGTCTGTTAGTACTTCTCATTTGATTTCTGAAGTTCTTATCAAACAATATAGCAAGATAGTCTGAGTTCTTTCTCCAGCTGGATTATGTCATGCCTAGCAGTTTTGGGAAAAAGACAGAAGCTCCATGTCTGCACTTGAGGCTGGCTGTAGGCACCATGACCTTGAGCTACTTGTGCAACTGGAGTGACCATGGATTTCTGAGACACTGTGAACAAGCCACCATCGTGTCTCCTGTGATGCAAACATCCTCAACAGATAATTTAGAACAGTTTCAGTCTCTATTGCTGCAATGCCACCTGTGTAAAAAGGATCAGCCATGTTGAGTCTCAGTAGATGATTCTGAACAGAACAACTCCCTGAATCTTGCTGTCTCCACAATCTTATAGCAATGCTTTCTACCCAAGGAGAACTCAGAGTAAGGACTTAAACTAAGAAAAGCAAATAGATGTGTTTGTGAGAACATACATTTAAGTATTTATAGAAAACATTTGTTTGAAAATAGTACAGGAGAAAATTCAATAGAGGGCACTTTCCTATCAAATCAGCAGGCAATGGATCCATCCATGGTTTGCTATGGATGCTATACTGTTAGAGAGATCTGTTGATACAGGTGAGTTACCTTCACTTAGGACTCAAAAGTATGTTCTGATACTACAGATTTCTGCTCCTTTCTGTTAAAAATCTACTATTTTTTTATGAGGTAATCACATCACCTTCTACATAGAGTTAGATTCTAGTAGATCTTTGCATTAGGCAAAAAACATTTTTTTCAGTTCCTATGTACATTTTGGTACTTAGTTGCCTGTAGTTGAGTCTGTGGAACTCAGACTCAACTACATTTCAACTGGGAAAAAAAGTAATATTGTAATCTTTGGAGTAAGGGAAGTGAATGAGAAAAGAGATACATTACCCATGATAATTTTCTGAAAAATTGTTAACATGTGAAATAAAAGAATATAATCCACTGAAAAGAAAAACATTTTTCTCAACTATCAGATCTTCCAGCAATTTTCAACAGTATAATCTAATACAGAATGTTTATTTCTTTCTTCTTATTTGTGCAACACTGAAACATAATTTTCATAAACAAAGATTGTTGTGTACAAAAAATCTTCGTGATAAACCCAGACAGTAAACACTTATCTGTGTTACTTTCTTAAAATTTTAACCAATCCTTTTGTTTTTAGTCATTCAGCGTATATATTCTACTTTTGCTCCTATTAGACATTTCTCAACTTGAACACCTGTTGAACTAAACTTGTCTTGCCAGAATATTTTTAATTATGCAATCTGTATTCTGTCAATGGCAAGCACTTGAGGAGAATTTCTTTTATACCTTTCAACATGCCCAGCAGACAATTAAGAACTCAGTGTACAGAAATATTTGCCAACTGAAATGTTAGTAAGACAAGTTTAATCAAGTGATCTTGACTAACTTTTACCAAAGAATCACAATTTTCATCATCAGGTTATCACTTCAAAATACCACTTTAAATGCTATTTCTTAGAAATTTTTATTTACTCAAGCCTTTCACACAATCTGTAATACATGCCTGACTTGCATAATACCTCATCCATAGATCCATTAAGGCTTGAATACTTTCTTTTCATGGGTAGCACAATGAATGCCAAATTTGTCTCCAGCTTTTAAGAAAATTTGGTTTTTGCAGGGAAAATCCTCACCCATTGAAGCCAACAGAAGTTCACTGTTGACTTCAATGGGATTAACATTTCCCTGTATTTGTATACATGCATTCTCTCCATTTAGTGACAAGTATTCCAATTATATGTGTGCTGTACCCAAGGATAAGTCTAATTAAGAGAAACATCTTTGAATTAGTGTTTGATGACTGATACCATAAATGTAGATATTTAGACAACCATTGTGCAGATCCCTCTCCAATTCTGTACCAATAAAATGATGAGATATTTCTGCAGTGCAAGGTGCCACCTGCCATTTACTTTTAAAGTAAAAAAATACATGGAGGAAAGAAAAAAGACTGTACAGCAAATTCTGCAAAGCATCTGAAGAGCAGTAAAAGAATTCTTAAATAACTATCACTTTCAGAATGATGACACTTTTTTGGGGAAGGGCTGCAGAGCTATTAAACTCATCCACAAACAGGGAAACCCATTACTTTCTTTTGGAAGCTGCTGGATTGGCAGCCCTATTGCATAAACATACTGTAGTAGATTATCTCCGTTGTATGAGACTCCACAAAATGCTTTTGATCCATTTCATCTTGCAACTTAGCAAAGAAATGTTGCAATAAGAAACTGCACCAGAGATCTGAAAAACTTAAGCTCTGGATTACCATATTGTGTTGTCCTGCCATTCAGTGTGTCAGACAAAGGCAGTGGTGTTTAAAGTAGAAAAAGGAAAAAGAAACTGGTCACAGAAAGTGCCGAGAACAGAGTAAATAATATTCCTCCACATCCCTACTCTTTCATAGATCTGTTGTTAAAAGAGTTGCAGCAATTAGGCTTTTGTTAATTACCAGCTGTTGAAACAGATGTGTTGACTGTCCTTATTAGCCAACAGCTGGGACAGGAGAACAATTGATGCTCTCTAAAATCAACAGCCAGCTGCTTTGCAGTAATTATCTCCTATGGATAATACAGGTGATAAAAGCAGCAAAAAGGTTATGAGTTTCAATAACCAAGGTACTGTTATTGAACATTACTGGAATATATGGTTAATTTTAGAAAAGGAGTAGAACAGTAAGTTGCTATGTCTGCTTCCTATCTGCATTGTGTCAAGGTCACTTAACACGCAAACAGTAGGGGAAATATAATCAGGAAAAACCCACAAAACACCACAATTTTTTTTTTAATTTTTAAAGCTTCTTACTTATTTTTAATTTCTTGCTGATTAAGAAATGCTTTCTCTTTCAGGTGACTATGACTAGATGTCAGTCATCATTCACTCAGTTTCCCATATGCCTCTCTTTGCATTCAATTTTACCATAAATGACTTTGCAATGTGCAGATGGCTATTCCTACCTGTTGGGAAATTTTATTATACAATATGTAATAAAGAAATTATTAAAGAGGGGGGCCATCTCCCTAGAGAGTTAGATTCTAGTCTCAGGCACGTAATCAAATCCTAAGGATATTCACTTCACTTCTTGGAATTAAGTTTCCCTAGCACTAAAATGGGGGAAGTATGTTTATCTTGATCGATCACTTTATGATTGATGACTTTAACATACTATTTAAGTGCAAAGTAATGCCTGCATAATACATTACTGTAACAGTAAAAAACCCACATGCTTTTCTCACAGTGCAATATGTCAAAGGTTATAAAATGAATAGTTCTTTAAGAAGGCCAGGACCGGGAGCCACAAGTGTAAGTCCCAATATCTAAATGGATATAATATCTAAATGGAATATACTAACATAGGCAGTCAGATAGCTTATATTTACTTTTGCTCCTGCTTTGATTTATATTTTTTCATCTCAATACCCTATTAAATGCATTGAAAGAAAAGCAAAGCAGAGATTTTAAACCATTTCTATTAGCCGCTCAGTTCATCTTGAGCCAACAAAAGGTATGTCTACAAGAACCTACAACCATGTCTATTCACTAATTAGTCTGCACTTAAAGACACTGCCTTACTGAAAGCAGGGATTAAGGCTGATTGAATACTCTGCCTTTCATAGACCTCCCTTATGTCTCTGTTGGGCCATCATAAGCAGCTTGTTCTCTGAGCTTTAAGTAAGGAAGCTTGAAAATCAGTTCTGGGCTCATCAGTAGGAACTGGAACAATTAACAGGAACTCTCAACATTTTAAGGGACACATGAAAAAATTAGCTAGTCAGATTTTTCAGTAACTGGGATGAGTAAAAACTCATCATATTCTCATGGCAGCTATATTTTAAGAAACATACACTGCAGTGTACACTGGTATTTTGAGATAAAGCAAAGGAATGTACTTCTCTGTTCCCACTTCAGATTCAAAAGGAAACAAAACATGTCATTGGAGCAAGAAAATTGACATGGCTCCTTCAACACAAATATTCTCATCTATTATCAGGAATCCACAGCACACTATGAAATAAACAGAAAAACTGAGTTGAGTTGTCAGTTTTCTACTTTTGGAAGAATGATAAAAATAATGAGGAAAGAAAAGGAGAAGAAATTGTTTTAAGCAATGGCTTTTCATTTTCTTTACATTCTCTCCTTAGTTCTCCAGCTGCTTCTCTCTACTTCTGCAGTGCTTTGAAGCCGTTGCACTGGGTTTTCCCCAAGAAGGCAAAATTTGGCTCCTTGCCTTTTGTTTGTCATCCATGAATGAGTTGGCAGGGGGGACTGGGGACAGAGGAAAGTTTTGGTCTCACTCTGCTTTCGTCTACCAATGCAGTTTTAGACTGTGTCAATGAGGATAATTTGAGCAATGACAGAGCTCCTCTGCCTTAGGGAGAGATCTGAAGAAAGTCTTCTATCCAATGTGGACAGATAATTCAGGATAGAATTGGGAAATTCTTCAGAGCTGGTTTCTGCATGGATTTCCATGGCAGAAACTACCACAAAGCAAGCAGGAAGTTGAAGCCTTATAGATAAAAATGGTGATGAGCACTGTTTCATTCACCTCAGCCAAGACATACTGCAGGGAATTTTCAAACTGCATGTACTCAGCAAGGGCCTCTGCTGCCTAAATCCTCCAGTCCAGTTCAGGCCTCTGGTCACAGTTGGAAGTGTATCTCTGCAGAATTAACCACCAGCCCCTACTCTGAGAGCAGAAAAGCACCCGAGGGTGTGTACTGTGTGGCCACTGGCATGCTGACAGGGAGCTGAAAGCACCTGGACTTTGGTCCCGCGTCTTGCAACAGTCACAGCCTGGAAACACACAGTTTTGACTCACCACCTAATTACAGCAACACTTCCCAGCTGAAAAACAGACCTAAGATCCCAATTAACACATGAATCGAACACATTCTGTCTGCTGAGCCATTGTGAACCTCCCCTGCACCAGGCCACAGCAAATCTGTCCCAATGAACTTAATCCAATATATTTCAATTTCTTGGTTTCTATCTAGGTTTTGCTAACAAAACCTACCATACATAACCATGAGTCAATGTTGTGTTTCCCTTTGTATTTTGTTTTCAAATAAAACATCTAGAGACAGCACAGGCCAGTTCCCGGAGAATGTAAAGTTGAAGACTGCTGGCCAAATAAAAACTTTTCTGATATCTCATAAAATCTTTGTAAATGTGACAGTCAAGCCCTCAAGAAAATTCACCTGGCAACAGCTGCATTGAAACAAAGTTACTGCAGCAACAAGTAACGTCACAATGTTAATAATTGACATGGAAAGAATGAAAAGGTGAGGAAGGGATAAAGAGGACAAAGGAGAGATTTCAGTATAAACTTGTGCTGGTAAGTAATCAATCAAAATTAAGATTGAAAGAGTGGTATGAATGTCATATTGAAAACTGAAGTGAGCTTGATATCTTGGACTGCTGAATGGGGCTTGTAAAACTCCATTTTCTGCAGCCTGATTTGCAAAATTTGACAAACAAATCCCCTGCTGATTTGAATCTACTTTCATTCAATTCTCCCCAGAAACTAAAGCAAACGCAGGCACAGTGGCTTCTCATGTTTGCTGTATGCAGGAAAAGAGTCATGCAATGCCTGGTTCTGCAGGTTAAGGCACGAATTAGCAACACAGTGGTAATGAATGAGTTTCTCCATTTACATAATCTAACAAAAGACCACTCCCCTTGGAGGGAGGAACTACATCCTAGAGACACTGTTTAGAAGAAACTGCTTCTGATGACTAAATTATCAATAGCCTCGAGTGAAATGGATTGCTGTCTTAATATCAACCACTACTACTGCCAGAGGTCAAAGCAGCAAGAAAAAGTGTTGGGACTACAAGTTAAAGAAATCAAGACTTGTTTTCTCAAACCACATCTTTTCTGTATTTCATAATGAAGTCCATAATGACCAAATTTGAATTTTTATATTAAAACCTGTAAATTATCACTGTTTCATTCATACCAATATTACTTTGCCCTTTGGCCCAGAATCCTGGCAGCTGGTAAAATTTAACTGTTTTCTACAGAAGATATATCCTAAATTTTATTGAAGTATCAGAGTTAACAAAATGAAGAACTCATTCAGTAAAATGAAATAGTTCAAAAGAGTGGACTCACAAAATTAAGGAGTTTGCAAGTTCAGGCCCAGAAGCTACTGTTTTTCAGTGAACCCTCAGTTCATGATCTGTGAAGATACACTGAAGTTCTACCATTACTCAAAGATGGAAATCCAGATGTGCTCCACCTTTTGAGGGGAAAGAAACCACTAATGCATACCAGCTCTTAGCAACATATCAGTAGCTGCTCAATGGAGATGCCAACAATACAACTTTTTTATTTTAATTAAAAAAAAATCAAATAAAATCTTCTCACAAAGCCTGAGCGGTATCTTTTGAAATGGAAACAATTAAAGATGAACCACAACTGTCAAAATTATGTCACATAAGTCTTTGCAGTTCACTGGACTTAATTACTTAGACCCCAAAGCTGCTTCCATTGACGTCAACACAAGTTGTCAGAGTAGGGGCAAGGGGTTTCTTTCTCGTCTAGTCACTAATAAGTTGTTACTGTTGGCATGAATTAATAAACTTCATATTTCCTATGAAGATTAATTAATTTTTCAGGCTTCAAGAAAATGATACTTCTACAGTCAAAAAAGCATTATTTAATACTTGGGCTGTCTGCTGAGGCCTCACGGTGTGACACAAATTTAAAATACAACATATTATAAAACTTAGCTTTCTTTTTAATTTACTGCACTGTGGTATCCTGAAAAATTCTGAGAACTTTATCCAGCATCTAGGTGGTATATAACCTTCCACAAAATATCTTACTTTAACATCAACCAAATGGAAGTTTGATTGCCTGTTTCTCTGGAAGGAAACTGTTTTATATGAAACAAAATCTGTATCTTAGATAAACTGCTAGGTCAGAGTCTGTAATCAACAATGGCTTTTCAATCCTAGGCAACTACTCCATCGACAGGGTTACTAGCTTAACTCTTTGCTTGCCCTACCCTCTTAGAAAATTTTTATTTTAGAGGTATATTATTTTTAAGAATCTTTTGTAACCCTCCTTATATTATAATTTGGAGAATTATGATCAGGGATAATTGCTTCCTAGTAGCTCTAAATATCATTTTTATTGTAATTATAGGCTTTAGGTTGAAATATTTGTGCTACAAACATGGAAACTAACTGCTGGTATCCACAATAAACTTCACAACTCAGTAAAAAGCCCACAGTAACTAAATATTGATTGACAAATTTAAAGTATATTTGATGCCACGAGTATCTTGCTATATCACTGTATATAGCAAGATATATATCACTGTATATGTAATCGTTCTGTAACAATGATTTAGCATAGAACTAAATCGTTGTTACAGAATGGAACTTTCCCCAAGTTCATCACAATTGCAATAATTTAAACTAACCATTCTTAATCTTTCCTTCAGTATAATTGTAACCAACACATTTTGCAGTTGTTAGACCACAGGAAGAAACACTTCTAAGGAACAAAGACTAAATTAAGAATATTGATTAGAAAATTTTCCTACACTGACATGAATTTTAGGATTTCAATTTTATGAAGAACACTTTGTTAAGAAGGTAAGTAATGGCCTAATTTTTTAAATTTTTACAATTTTTTTACAAATGGAAGGACAACATCACAGAATCTATCTCAAGGCTAGCCTCATCTCCTAAGCATGAATCTAAAAATGTAGGTATCATTAGCAACTGATGGAACAAAAAGACGGACAAGAAACATATCCCTCCATTTCCACGGAACACATCTTAATTTTGTTTCGTTATAAAGAATAAAGGACAAAGTCATGCAATCTCTCACTGTCAATGCCTTATCAAACTTCTAGCAGGAGCCCATTGAATACCCCCACCTTAAGCAGTTCTCGGCTCCTTTGAAGTGGAAGGAGCCATTGTTCACCAACCAGTCACCTCCATATCACTGCTGCATCTAGAGCACACAACATCTCTTTGGTGATAGAGGAAATTAGGACATGATCCAAATTCATTAGCTCAATTCAAATGCAATGTTAACACACCTAAAGACTGATTTAAGATTCATTTAGAACTATTTTAAGTAGTAGACATACAAAGTATTATGCACAGCTATATCTTAATAGTGAGGTATGTACAGTCACACATCTGAACCCAACTATGAGTGTACCTCTATACAGAGACCTATGTATATAATTTATACACGAATAGTGCACACATAGAAAATATGCACTTTATCTCCCCTTTCTTCAGCCACCTGAAGTGAGGTGGCACTTGCAAAGATCATTTCACATATCATCTGCCTTTATCTTAAGGACAGACTGCCTTCTGCTGATATATCACCCTCTTCATATTGGCCACAAATGGATCCCTGACAAGTGACAGCTAAAGCTGGGTGAGCTAACTCCTTACCTGGCAGAACATTAGTAAGCTCATGAAGTCAAGTACAGACATTAGAAAATACCAGAGGTAGGGTTACCAGGACATACACATCATCATGCTACTTCTAACTACATGGTCATTTTTTTGCATGAATGACTACTGTCCAGTGAAAGAGCCTGTAACCTGTTCATTCCTGTATCTTTTCTTCCAGCCAATGGGATGGGACTGCAGTAAGAAAACATCACATTTCATACTTAATGGAGTTGAATGCTGCTCCGCAGTTGTGGAATGTGTCTGTCCTTTGGTGACAGCACTTTAGCATGAACTTCCTGCAAGCTTTCAGAGGGACTGATAGTATGTCACCCATTTTCTGACTATGCAAGATAAATCCCTTGTCTCTAATCTGCAAAAATACCCTGCACTCACAGCTGCAACTGGAGTGAATGAGAAATGGAACATAAATGCTGTATAACGCCTTCATTGCAGAACTTAGATGACTAATTTCTGAAAGCTTCAACTGCACTGAAAACAATTTAGAGGAAAAATAAAACATAATTGGTACCCACAGTTACCACAAGTGAGAAAGTTTATTTCCAGTGTTTTCTGTCTGTCATCCATTACTGAAAAACCAGGCAGATTTTAATCCATGAAACAGCACATCAGTGAAAGAAGGGACTGTATGAACAGGACAGACTACACCACACAAGTAGGAGGCTAATCTTCTCAGTTGGAAACTAGCTGGAGCAGCCAGGATATTAAATCAGCAACACAAGGGGAGATTATTTGGAAGGCAAATGAGGTACATGCTCAAATTCAGTACCTAACGAGCAAGTTGAACCAATGTGGCAAAGAATATAATGAAAAGAATCTCTTCAATTGTTTATGCTTTGATCCCAGGAATCTGGGTAAGTAGCAATAGGAAACTCTAATTGATGGGAATAAATTTTATATAAGCAATATTACTAAAATCTGGTGGGCAACTGGCACGTTGAAGTCCCTGATTAACAGGAAGAATAAGAGAGGCAGAATGGAAGCAGGATGCCTTAACACAGCCCTCCCCCACCATGCCATTATTCCTTTCAGAATGATCAGTAACACAGGACCTCAGCTCTTGAACACGTAGAGGTCAATATGCTAACCAAAATAACTTAAGAAAGACTTTACTGGTCAGCTAACTAGGGCACAGAACAAGCTTTTCTTCAGCACATTTTTATAATCTTTGGAAAGGAAAAGAATTATGCTACATGGCCAGTTTATGACACATATTCTGTGAGTCCTTAGTGGACAATTATAAACTAATATTATACATTTCAAAAACTATTTATTATTTATGAGCATGAGGTAAACAATCTCATTATAAAACTGGAAATATCAATCAATGAAATGGATATGGATATCTACTTGGAGATAAGTGATAATAAACTGATTGAATTTCACATGGGATAAAGCAACCAGAATCTTTACATGCTCAGAAATATTTAAACAAGTATTTTAAATACTTGAGAGAAAAAAAGATAGCAGAATGTCATAGAAAACTGGGGAGTCATTGAAGGGTGGCTATAAAAAAATTGATCTCACAATCAAGTAAAAGTACAGCTCCTTTTTCATGTAGAAAGTAAATAAAGTTATGATTAAAAAACCCAAAAAAACCAGGAGTGTTCATTGTCTGTCTTTGGAAAAATCAGGATGGTATAGTTACAGTTGATGTAGAATGAATAAGAACTTTCAGTTTATTAGAATCTAAGGATGGATAAGTTTTACATTTACAGATTCAGACAATTTTCACTTTAAGTGTTGCAGTGTTAAAATAGTAGGACATTCCCAGACTGGAAGAGCACTAATAATAGGAAAAAAAAAAAAAAAAAAAAAAAAAAAAAAAAGACTAGTGGGATTAAACCTGGGCCACATGACTGAAAACACTGGATTCAATTAATACAGATTTTAATGAAAGACTATAATTATTCCCAGTCAACATATTTTTGGTAGAATAGGTCTTGCCACACAAATCTGATCTCCTTGGATGAGATTAGAAGAGGATATTGTATAGTGGTGTTCTAGGCTTTCACTTGTCAGATGTAATAAATTGATAAAAGAAATAACTACACACCATCAAGAGAAGTTTCTTATGTGGGTTCTGAATGGACTGAAAGTTAAAAATCCCACAAACCCCCCATGTTCCAAGAGGAGGCAACTGTCACTGAGTACTACTAGAATACTAGCAAGGTTGCACAGGTATCAGTACTAGCATTCCCTTATTCAACATATCCTTCAATAATCTGGAAAGAGGTAGACAAAGCTAGAAATGTTTGTGAACATAAAATAAGTAAATAATGATGATGAAACAATGTTTTGGGTCACTTGGTGGGGTATTCAAATCAAGGGCATTTTAATAAAATCAAATGCAAAACTCTCAGTCTGAGAACAGTGAACATAGGCTATAATTAAAAGTAAGAGCAACTATATTTTGAAAATGCTGACTCAAAGATATGACAGTATAATGCTGTGGAAAAACTGGGAAAAAGCTTATCTTTTTGTTGTATACACAATAAAATTGTATCACAATGAAGCCATTAAGGTGACTTGATTTTATGTATGACACTGAGAAACAAAGACATAAAAATGCATTTGTGTCCAAATTTGAAAACAAAAGGAGGGCAAAAACCTAGAGAAGATGTGGAAAAGAGCCACACCAGTAATGCAAGCACTATAGAAAAAGGCATGCAGTGAAGGAACTTAGTCTGTTCAGATTATAAAAACCCCTGAGGACACGTGCTAATTTTGAACAAGTATCAGGAATGGAATAGTTTTATGTTGCTACCAATTCTCATAGTCCCTTGATATATGGATAGAAAATACAGTGTGTAAAGGAATTTTTAATCAGGTTGAGTAGGAGCAACTTGAATCACTGGAATAAATGATCAATAGGAAATGGTGGTCTCTCCACTTTAAATTTTTACACCAGACCTTGATATCTTTCTGGAAAGCAGGTTTTAAACCCCCATAAATTCCTAGGCTCAACACAGTGACAACCAGTGAAATCAACGACCTATGATATTCAGAAGGCCAACTAAATGACATAAAAATATCTTTTGGTCTTGGCCTAAAGTGTTAGGAATTTACAATGATAAATATTCTAAAATGTAAATTTTATATATCTTAAACAGGCATGCAAAATTTGTGGGTATTTTTGATCCTGGATTTTTCATGCCTTGATTACCTCACACAGCACAAAGAAAGCATTTCTGCAATAATACATTAAATCATTGTTTATTAAGCCTTTGGTTTCTGTAACATTGAATACTAGAGAAAATCCCCATGATGGTTGCTCAAAATTCTGTTTTCAGGGAAAGGTTTGAACAGTATCCAGTAAACAAGGGATTGGCACACATAATGAACAAAGAAGATAAAAAAAATATATTGATTGGCTGTTCTCTGGATACTGTGTGGAGCAGGAATGCTGTGAAATAAAGCACACATGATCCTGTAATGAAAAATGTTAACATACTGTTTCAGGGGAAAGGGGAGTAAATGAAGATGCTTGCTTCAGAAATGCCAGAACTGAGGTTAACTCTTGATTAACTGGCTACCTCAGTGTAGCATTCTGCATGTATACCAAATAACCCTGTACAATTGCGCAAATACACAATACTCATAATTATTGTCTTCCTGAAAGGAAGGAAAATGTTCTGATGACTAAATTTGCTGAAAGCAAGGCCATTTGCTTGCCCAATCATGCACTCCTTAAATCCCCTGCAATTTGTCAACTTTGAATGTAATATTTCTCCAGAGGCTACCAATGAGCTTTTCACATTTTGCTCATGTCATCCATTTTCCATTTGATTAGTGGAGACCTGAAGTAATCTTCCTGCTTCACAGAACAACTAAAGCCAACACACAGGAAAATAGCAGTATCCAGGTACAGTTCTTAGGGACAAAGGTCTTTGGGGATGGTTGGGGTCTTGGTGTCTTAGTGAAGTGGCTGAGACAGATGAGGAAGAAACAAACATTCAGACTAAAAAAAGGAAGGATAAAGTAAAGAAAACAATGAAGAGAGACAAAAGAAAAAGAATTTGAGAATGGGGAATGGAAGAAACCTACATGATGTTGAAGGTGTGGTATAAAAAGTGAGAAGACAGAAGTAATAATTTGTGTGGAAATATGGAAGAGAAGAATGCAGCTCAATGTACTTCTCAGAGGTAGGTCAAAAGATGGAAAGAGCAGAACATAATGCAAGAATAAAAATAAAGATAAATATTTATTCATATCTCATTTTCTTTTGTGTGACAGAATTTCTGTGATTTATTTTTATATATCACTTTTATGAACCTTTCTGTTTAAAAGTACTTACTTAAACAATGTGTATCTTAAACAACGTGTATCCCCATATTAAATGGGATATTCTTCTAAAGACAAATAAGTTATATTATTCTAAAATTTGAAAATCATACTCCTTTGACTTTAACATCTTTTAAATTATTTTTAAAATGTTTTTCCAGAGTCAGAAATGCCACTGAATGAATATTTGACCACAAAGGTGAATGAGCCTAAAACTTTTAAAGGTGGTTTTGGTGCCAGTATCTTTTCAACGTCAACTTAATTCAAGTGCCACCTCTTTTAATCTTCACTACTCCCCCCAAAACTCCCAGGGATGAGTTAGTGTTCATGTCATTAGAAACTAATGAAAGGTACAGACTTTAATTTGATAAGTTAAAACTCCTTCAAGGCCTAATGTCATCACTTTAAATGTAGCATAAAAAGAGTAATGGAAAGAAATGATTGAAGCTCTTCGTGGCTGTACTAGCCTTGATAGATTTTAAAATTTGCAGTTCTGCTACCGGAGGCAGTATTTCCCTATATAGAACAAGCAAACCAAAACCAACCAACCAATCAACCAAAAAGTTTATAAAGACATTAAAATTTTTCTAATTCCATAGGCAAAAGGATCTCTCTAAAAACAGGATAAAAATCAAGTAAGCTATCCTGTACCAGCCTCTCTTCCCTAACCTCATATTCCTTCCAATGTCCACATAAAATTAATGGATTCTACCCATAAACTTTACAGCCTTCTACTGCAATACCTCCAGCTCAATACCTCCAGCTGACTCTGTGTAACTTTCTTGGTCTATCATTTGGACAGTACTGATAACCTGTTGCACTGCTGCCTTCTACCAAACAGTAATGCCTACTAATAAAGTTTGCCTGAACTGCCCCTTGAATGGTACATTAGGAGTTCCACAAAAACTGGCAACTGAGTAGAAGAGAGAAATCCCCTTCTGAGTCCAGTCATTATTCTTCTGTCAGATTTTGTGGAAAGTAGCTAAAAATCAGAAGGTGGAAAAAAAAGGACTGCATAATCATATATTCCTTATTTTCTTAGGGAAATGTGGCTAAAACTCCCTGCTTCCTCAATATTTTTTTAAATTCTCTTTATTTTTTCCATATTAAAAGTACATTAAAATTAAAGCACGTCTCATGTACTGTTCTCTCGAGAAATAATTTCTCTCCAGAAGGCTGAGATCTAAAGACCACAGAAGGCTTCTAGTCACATAGGTACACAGAAAAAGAACAGAACAGTGAAAGGTCATCAAGAAGATGAAGATGAGCCTCATATTTACAAACCAGGACATTTTTAAACAGTTGTTTCCCATGGATTATATATACGATTACTGCAAATACAGGTCTAATGAGCATACATGAACATCTCCATCTCTTCTCATTCATGTTGAGTCTCTGCTGGAAAAGTGAAAAAGGTAGATGAATTTTTGAGTTTTTACAGTGAGTGGAAGACCCACAGTTTCTATAAATTAAGTATACATACCACTAAAGACTTTGAAGGTGGCAACTTCCTGGACAGTATCAGAGGTAGCAGCTGATGTGTCAGGTGGTTAAGAAAGCAACTTCCCAAAACCAAGGGCTGAACAGAGAAACCAAATCCACTGGATGATGTTTACAAATAAGATCTGAGTTGTAAATCTCACATAGTGACATATTTTAAAAACAAGCCACATAAACTGTCTGGCTTCCCTCCAACTGCACCTTGATTAAGGCCAGGTAAGACAACACCATGTGTCCATGTAGAAGCAGACATTCCTCCTCTGAGGATGTGATATGCCCGGAAAACCGTAAAATGTGGTGCTGAAGCTGATGAAACTACATCCTACCTTTTAAGATGTTTTCTTATCCCTGGATCAGAAAGGTGTAAAGTGACTAAAAGCAAGATGGTACAAGCAATCTCGCCAGCACACAGGCCTTGACAAAACAGAAGTGGGTGACCAGCAATATTTCAGTGGTAGCAAGATATACAAGACCTGTGGTGTCAAATACACTCTTGAGTAGGATGAAAAAGCTCAAAGATGGAGAGACTGTAACTTCTGAATTTGTTCCTTTTTGGCTGTATTGTCTTAAGATAGAAGATTTCTCTCAATATTGATGCTATTACAGTACAGGAACAGAACATTTGCAAAGTCTGGCAAATTTAGGAGGGATCCCAAAACCCTTTTTGCAGACTCGCTACAAATGACCACACAAGCCCTTTTCAAGCATCTATATGTAAGTATTCCCAGGAAATACGCTAGGTATCACATATTTATAACTCGAACACCCTGACACTGCTAAACAGAGACAGGTCATCTATGGCTGGTCTGAACAACCACAAGTGTACGCATTTGTGTACAAATCCCTTGCAAGACAATTGGTCTACAGCTCACATAATTATGACTTCTTGGATAGTTGCCTGATTTTGTCTTACATTTGTAGTGAAAGTGGCATTTCACTGGTCCAGTAATACTAAAACTAGATGGTCACAAGGATATACTGAATAAATATATTTCATGAGGGCAATTCCATTTTTTACGAACATTCAAATTTTAACTGCAAGAAACTGGCTGTCTTTAATTTTGATTTTATTTAACCATCAGCCTTTAGAAGGAGCAGGGAGTAATTTTAAGACATGTAAAAAAGTGAAAAGAGACCATTAGATTTATAGAAGTCCTGAAGCAGCTCAAGATAGGTATTTAATGGGATTTCAACAACCATAAGTGGGTTAGATACCTAAAAATCATTGAAAGTCTTGAGAGATAGGCATCTGAACCACTTAGACATATTTTGAACACCATATTTGTCTCCCTCTTATCAATACTGCAGTATAGCCTCCAGAAAATATTATATGCAGAAAGCCTTTTCTTCCCGTTTCACATATTGACATTATCCACCTTGATTTTAAAACACATCCACACACAGCTACACCTGGTAATTTAATAAATGTGACAACTTTCTTATCTATTAGAAATATAATTTAGGGCAGTCTGGATTAAATTATGTGAACTCTTTATATCTCCTATGCCACTCGTTTTTTTGTCAAGGTACTGGTTTACGTCCTTTACTGATATGAAAGAATGCCGCTCCTGTGAGAATTTCAGTGATACAACTGTGCAGATACTCGGGTGAGGATTTACCTCACAAGCTCTTCCCTGTGCTCAGAGCAGATTCAGGTGAATATCCTCCAGATCTCCTTGTAGAATCACTGAAAAAAAGGGAATGTTAATGCCCTTATTTTTTGAACACCTTCCCTTGCAGTCAGCTGAGAGTGCGCTGTGTGTTTTACAGGAGCCAGCTTTGTCAGAGCAGGCGCCCGTACTGCTGCTCCTGCCCCTTGGGAAAGCCATGGCAAGGTGGGTGCTCTGCTGTGTTTTGCCAAGAGAGATCAGTCTGGTATGATTTCTCAGATTATTAGAGGTTCCTGATCTGAAGAGGATTTGGCACATTCCCAGTTTGTTTTGTTGAGTCATTGTGTTAGACCAACCAGTATTAAATGAACTGTGCTCTAGTTAGGCTATACATCTTGGTCAAGAGGCTTCATATTGCTGGTCCCCATACACTGACTTTGAATCTAATAAACTCACAATTTGAAAAAGAAACCAGTCTAAGGGAGAAATCACCTGTGTTCCTGTATCAGCACTATATTTTTTTTTGATTTTCTTTTGCCTTTTCCCCCACTTTCAGGAAACAAAACCTGACCAATATGGAGTAATCCACCATGAAAAACAAACGTAATTATGAAACAGATGTATTTTTATAAACAAGAATGGAATACATAACGTCTGAAGTAGAAGGCAGAAGAAATATTGCATCAATTTAAAAAATGCTAGAAAAAGCAAATGAGGGTTTCTTTGAAAAACTAAGAAAGTTTGTAAAACATGAACAATTTAAAAAGGTAATAATAAATAAATTTGGAACAGTAGTATAAAATATGCTTCTCATCAGATGAATGTCTTAAATACCAATCCACAAATGATTTTCAGATTTCAAAATAAGCACTGAAATAAAGTGATACCTTAGTTTGTATTTATGTCGTAAATTAACATTGCAGAAGGTCAACACACATCAAACACTAGGATTTTATGAAAAACTCAACACAGGAAAAAATTGTAAGACAACCTTCTTTTTTTTCAGGGAGAGTAGTAAAGGGAGGACTGTGCATAGTTTTTTATTCTTTTTTCATTGTTTGCTTTTAAACTAGAGTACTGGTAAACATATTTCCAAATACTGGAATGAAATATCACTTTGCAACAAAACCACCGGTTTTTGTTATTATTTACCAGTATTATTATTTACCACTAACCAACATTAAGCTTATTTTATTCTTGCTAGAAAATAAGACAGCAAAGATAAAAATGTAGCTTAATAGATTAGGGAAATATACAGGCACTATCTGATAGACTAAAAAAATCTAGAAAAGTTCAAAATGTTTTCAGCTAGGCACAAAAATGCTGTTAATGATTAGCTGCATAACAAGAGATTTATCTCTGTCTTTTTTTCCTTTCTTTTGTGTGTGTGTGTGTTGCAAAGGCAACACAGACACACTGCAGGTCTGTCTGTGCCATTCTTAGGCCACTTTCAGGCCGATTGAGAAAAGCTGGAAAGTAAACACAGGTGTTTTAAAACTGGAGCGCTGTCATGGACAACCACAAACACCCTTAACTCTGATGTGGCAACGCCTCTTTCCCGCCCTCTCTTTTTTAAAGCATTACCCAAAAAGAACATGTCAAATGTTTCACCTTTCACCACCTCAAAATAACTTGGAGCTTATAGCATTGTTTGGCAAGTCTCAAGCAAAGAGATCATTTTTTCATTCCTTTTCAGATATAGCCAACTCCAAATCAGTCACATAAAATAAAGCGCCATTCTATTTCTAATTAGTTTATTTTCAGTGTCCACTGAATTACCTGCAAGCACTATGTTTCAAGTTAAGCATATCCTTCCTCAAATGTAATTCCGGTTCCTTGTTTTTATGATTGAGGTTCAACTAAAAAGACAGTGAGGGGATTTTGCAATAGCGAAATGAGATTTAATCCAGTGGATAAAAGAATAAATAAAAAACTTAACAACAACAAAAGAGTGCCATAAATCCCCCAAACCAAAAGAACAAACCTTGGGTTTTTTGATTATTGTGCAAGAATATATACAAAACTGGAAAAGTACTTGCTTGTAAATTAACTGTTCCAGAAAAGTGCCCATCCTGTTAACTGCCATGAAGTACTGGCTAGCTAAAGTATGGAAAGCAAAAGTAGAATAAGTCCCCAGAAATTATGCAGCCTCTACTCATTTATGCAGTTGAGGAGTGTGGGGAGAAAAAATTAATATATTAACAAAAATGAAGCAAACACTGACAGTTACAATTTAATTCTGAAAAACTGTTAAACAACACAGAGATGGTTACACTTGGGCAGAAACTAATAACCCTATCAACACTCCTAGCCCCAAAATACAGATAGTTCATAATCTAAATATCAAAATCCAGCTCCAGCAAAAATCCTGAAATCTTATGCTCAAATCAGTGCAACCCTCAGAGCTATACCAATGGCGAATGGATTGCAAAGGTATAACATTGCTGAAAAGTTAACATATGCCAAAAGCAGGTCTTACTTATTGTAAAGGAAGATTTTTCTTTCCAGCCTCAGCCTTCAGATTCCAGAATGATTTTCTTTTTGATGTAGACGCTTACACACACCCCGGTTTCAAAAACCAGACACCAGACTTACTGTGTGTTCTGTGCTCCAACTTAAACAAACACAAACGACTTCATAAGACAGACAGCACTCACGCATACATTTATTTATGTTAGGACACAAGTGAGATTTTTCTTTTTTCCAGATTTTGTCCACTGTGGTAAAGAGATGGTGTTATTTATTAAAGGATCTGTCTGAGCAGCTTGCCTCATCCCCTGTTACCAGGCATTCAAAAGAGTTCACAATCTTATTAAACAGGCCACAAAAGGTGACTTGCAAAATTGAAGTCTGTACTAAAAATCAGTTATCATTATTTCTTTTAAGCCATTTTATCTAATTTTTGACCAAAATTATGAACTGCTTTGTGTAGTTTTTTATTAAATCTAAGCAATAGTATATTTAAAGCTCGGCCAAGAAAATGCAACCATAGCAAATATAAAGCATCAAACTTCTGCCAGCTGCCAGCATCACTCACAGTGCTGTGCATTACCTAACAAATACTTAGAAGAAATCACACACACAAACACACTTATTAAACTACACTATTTCGCCTCATTTGTTGCTATTTCTGGCATCTGCATTAAGCACACATGACATGAAAATCATATAACATTGAGACTATTGCACATAATAGACAAATTAAACCAAATAATAATGTGTATAAATTACCTTGTTCATTGCTTTGCCTTAGAAATACCTTCTTGCTAAAACAGGAGGGATTTATGCTTGGCAGAACAACATAGTTTAATCTGAACCATTAAAAAAAAAAAGTGCACCAGTACAATAATGGAGAAAACCATTGAACATTCTCATAGCAACAATACAGAGACAGCTAAAAAAGAAGAAAAAAGCTTTTTGAAATAACCCTTTTTAAGTGCAAAAATTTCACCCCGTAAAAAGATGCAGCAATAATGGTGTTGTTTACCTGCAGGTCTGTGAAGTCTTAGAAATATGCTTTAAGCAAACGAACTGAGTTGGGGGAACTTTATCAAACCACTAACGAACTACCATTAAACACAATGACAGATTTATCCCTCAGCACTATGGTGACCCCCTGGCCAAAAGCTAATTTCTCCGGTCTTTTGTATTCAAAGTTATTACTCAGTCACAAAACAAGCTGATTTTTAAAGCAAGAAACTTGTATCCCCATTTTGAGACAGGACAGTGTTTTCATCTATGTCTACTTCACAAGAAGAAGTTGTGTACACTCAGCTTTGAGCAGTTATTTGATGCAGCTCTGGAGAGCAACTTCTTTTTTTTGTGTGTGGGGGTCTTAAAAAAACCAGGAGTAAATATACTGTGAAACTGCAAAAAATACTAGTAAGCTGTAACTGTGACAAGTGAGTTCTACTTTATGAAACAAACTGGGAAGCCAATTTTGTCCTTTAAGAAATGGGGGAAAGAAGCTCCACAAGAAACTGATAAAAAACTGATTCCTGATCATCTGATTTTACTCAGAGGAATAATAGGTACCTTCCTGAGTGAGGCTTACTGGATTAGGCCCCAATTTCTAAAAATGTTGTTTCTGGACTCAGACCTGCTGCTCTATGCTTCAGGACAGAATGAAGCTTTTAGAGCTTTAAATTCTAAAGATAGGGGTCAGAAAGGAAACAATGTAAGAGTGTGAAATAAATTTGTTGCTGCTACATCAACTCTGCCCGATAATTTTTCTCTAATTACCAAAGAAAAGAAGTCTGATGTAACTTTCTTCAAACATAAACATATCTCAGCAAGACTGTGAGTCTTTTTCTCCTAAAAAATAATTGAAAAAACAAAAATATCAGAAGCAGACATTCCTTTGTGAGGACAAAGTTAATAAAACATTTTATTTGGGAAGCAGACATGATACAACTGGAGTTTGAAGGTGAACTCAGTTCTAATATTTAAAATTTGACAACACTTGTCAAAAGATGTTAAAATTGTTTTGTGGTCCAACAAGTCACTCAGCAAGAATAATTTTTAAGCAGCTTTTCTTTTTGTTTCAGTTAAAATTAAAATCCATGCTGTGTAATCCTTGGAGTCAATCTGTAATTAAGGGGATTTGAAGAGAGACCACGCACTGCATTAATGATAAAATTTAATATCTGTTTTAATACTCCAACATAAGAAAAAAACCCTAAGCAACATACAAAAAAGCAATCATCTCCCTATTTTGTGTGAATGCAGCATACATACACCATTACTATGTGTAGCAGTGATGCTATATTTGATGTCAGCTTTTTGTTTATAGACCAAATGTTTCAGGATTTAGCATCTACAGAGCTTAAAACGTCATCTGCTTGAAAGCTGGCATCCAGATTTAACAGGCTAGATAAACAGATTTTATTTTATCTAGTTTGGAAAATGAGTGGTTTTGTTGTTACTGTTACATAGCAATTCCAAAGGGAAGGAGTTATCAACAGTATTTCTCAGATTTCAGTCACTTGCTTCCCAGTCATTCAGCCACTGTCCTCCAACAACTGCTGCTCAACTGTCAAAAACAGGAACCAAGTAAAACCAGTCAATTTTATGTTATACTCTTAAATGGTTAAAATCTTGCAAAAAAAAAAAAAAAAAAAAAAAAAAAGAAGAAAAAAAGATGCTTGGTATACTAAGTCTCTCCTCCAGACTATGTGCAAGTAAAAGGTTTGAAATCTTCAGGTCTTTGAAATGCATCTAGCTAACAACAAGTAATGTATTCAAATAGTTTACTGAGAGTAAGCACCACTGAAAAGTGAGGCAAACAGAGTTCCATTTTGAAACTAGAAACTGTGTTAAATAGTTTCATCTTTTCAGAAGATGGGGGGAAGGATTACAGATCCAAAGAATTCATTAAGAAACATAGTTAAGATAGAGATGATCTTAATGAGCTTTTGTAGGGAAAGGTTTTGGAGGGATATGTTTATCTGTTATCCTGAGAAAGGATAATAGATTCTTTTAATGTTTACATCAAGGATTTTTTCCTGTTAAAATGTCTCCTGGCCTCAGCTCTTGTGAAAGAACTAGCAAAGCACCAAGGTACTCTCACCAGATCTTGTTGTATCATGTAAGACAGCTAGTTTATGAAAACAAATTTTAACAGAATTTCCTCTGATCTCTATTTCTTACTAGTCCATATGTGTGTATAATAACCTAAGGCTTTAGAGATTTAGGACATAGTCCCATTTAAGTACACGTGGAATTCACAAGCTTCAAGGTCAATGCAAGCAAAGCTTCATTTTTCTCTCAAAATTTAGATGCTACAACAATAACTATTACTGTCAGCAGAAGTACATTGCAGCAGTCACTGTGACATGTGCATGTGCACAGAATCTGGCCCATATGCAGATATACAAAAGATCAGCCTCAGTATTTGGAAACCTGGTCCAAATGCTACTTTTAATACAAAAAAATAGTTGAAATTGTATTGATTTTTTAAAAACAAATTCTCCCAATTTTCAAAATGTGTGTCTAAGTATCTGTAAACAATGAACTCTACGTGCTACTCATACCATCATGACCAGCTTAATAACCCCTCCAGCATAGCAGGTATTTCTTTAATAAAAAAACTAGCTGGAAAAAATAATCATCTTGATTGTGATCCACAAGGAAATTTGTAACACTGTATGGAATCTAAATACATCTAGTAAAACTGTGAAAGATGACATCTGTTCTTCAGTGGAGAATCAATTCTGGAGATGAAAAATCCAGTATCAATCAACACAGTTCAGAAAATGAAGCCCCTGAAGATTTTTTCACATATTGAATCTAACTAAAAATGACATTTTGGTCTTTGTTTAATTTTAAATTGCAAATTTGGCTGCTCAGCAGATTAATACTATCACTAATAGACATTAATACCATGTTCAAGCAATGTGATACACACTTACTTACACAATTGCATTGGTTACTTCAGCTTCCTACCCAAAGTTTGGCGACTTTAAATCTCTTTTCTCATTTTACCCTCCATTCCTTTTCCTTTGTAAGATATATTTACCTTACCATTAAGAGAGGCTGAATTTTGGAAGTAACAACACAGATGACTGAATTTTGGGGGCACAAAAAAATAAAAGTTTTAATTGCAAACACATTTTGAAGGAGAAATCAGACCTTCTTTGAGCTTTTCCAGTGAACAATTCCTTTTTCCTGCAATGGTAATGAACAATTTTGATTCAGCTACATGACAGAGCCAGTCATGCAGTGTTTCTAAATATTAAGATAAACCTAATATATGCTGAGTTGAAATCCTAATACAGTGATATACTTCTGCTGATAAAAACTTTATTTTACACATTGCAAGACTTCAAATAATAAAAAGGCATGTTAAATCATATGTCCAGTTCTATCTGTGCTTGTGTTAATTCTGAATAGGTAGTATACCAGGGTGTCTGCACAGGGCTTTTTAAGGTTAAGGTCTGGAAACTCAGAATTAGCAAATTATCAAATTTACTACTTGACCCCTAACATAGGGCTTGCTCTGCTAAAGCTGATTCCTAGAGAAAAGCCCAAGTCCAGATACCACTCCAAAATCCCATGAGGAAAGTTGTGGAGATCTACTGGAAGGCAGATTAGAAAGATTTTACTGCATTAAGCCCAGTTTCATGGAAGGAAAAAAAAGTTCAAAATAAATCCTCATCCATCCTCTACTTATGGTCCTCAAGCATTTTCCTGCTGACCTGCATATTGCTCGGGTGGAGCTGCACTCCTGCTGCACAGGAGGAGCACATCTCTCCCTCTGGCAACCTGAGTGTGTGAACAGCAAAGCTCACTTTTCCATTACACCTCTGTGTGGCCACAGTCATGGAAGTCAAACCAGAACCTTCCTCTTTTTTATGGGCAAAAGGGATTTTCAAAAGCTTCTCAGTGATCTAGGAGCACAAGTGCACTAACATCAAAAATGTGCCTTTGCACCAGACCAAATTAATAGATGGGAATTAAACATGATAGGCAAAATAATTCCTGACTCTGAGTAAGTGATGGCTAAGCATCAGGCTGCACTTGTCAGACACAGACACTTTTGAATTCATCTCACTCTAAAACCTGAAGTTGCTCACCTGGGAACAGGAGAGACATCCAGACTGCAGTAAAACTAGAAATAACAACAAACATGTTGGACCTTGAGGCTTCTGAATCAAGGCCAGTCTGCAGCTTTACAACCATACCAAGACCTAATGTTTCAGTGTCTTCTTCCAGCATCTGTCCCCCTTTCTACTCGGAAGCACACTTCATACGGTTTCTTGTACACAAAATGCTAGGAAAAGGTCCTCCAATTCTAAACAGATATTTGGATACACTTAAATGTACAAAGGCCAAATATCCCTTTTTAGTAAATACCAAAAATTCTGAAATGTTTATATTGATCCTTTATCCTATCCTTGGTTTCCTGTACCCAAGATCTAAAGTAGATTCTATCAATTCTGAGAGGTGCTTCAGATAAGGAGGTCATGGATGGGTCAGAGCAAGACCTTTGGTATTTAATGACCCTGTAGCTTGTCTTTTGCACAAGAGCTTAGGTTACTACCTTTTATATGTTTTATTGAAGGACAAATAACTCGCATGTCATCATGCATCCAGGCTCAAGATTTTGTTTACAGTTGCTGTTCAAACAAAACAGGATCATTTTCCTGTGCAGCATAAAAAATGAACAGTGTATGGTATGACACTGAAAAAAATATTGAAAATTAAGATTTACCAAACTTCTTTCTGTACGCATGGAGAACAGAACTCATATGGAGAAAGAATAAAATTTACAAAATAAAATACAATACATAACCATGATACTCCTCCTCTCAATTAATGAAATTTGATATCTCATCTCCAGCATAATTTAATACATTAATATCATTTAATACCTTCAATAAAGAAAAACACTTAACTTGGCTAAATATTTTTGGTATTTTAAAATTTTATTATGGTAAAATGCTGATAGATATTTTGAAAGCTGCGCCAGTGCAGATTAGGCATAATGTTAATAGAAAGTGATGCTAAGGCTACCTTTAAACATAGCAGAAAGCAGTTACCTTTTTATGTAAAAAGTACGTTCAGATTCAGAACCTCTGAATTTAGTTTGTTAATGTGTTTTATAGTATCTGAAACTGGCAAATAAAGGAAGAAATACTAGTTTTCTTATAGTAAGTCTGATATATTAGGCCTCATGATTGCTTTAGAATTAGATGAACATATGGCCTTAATTCCTGATCCATGTAATCCTGAAATGAAGGTCCCTACTAGTAGGAAAGTAAAAGAATTTTTAAAATAACTGTTTGAAGTGCAGCAATATGACACCTCCTCAGAACTTAGAAAGGTTCATAATGGCATTACTGTTGACATTCTACTGGGCAGAAAGAATGGAAAAATGAACACAGGGCTGGGGTGACAAATTATACCATTGGAGATGGTGACAAAGATTATAACTACAGTTAGAGTTTCTGATTTTATCTTATTTTCCCTATAATCAGGGAATCATCATAGAATCGTAAAGGTTGGAAGAGATATCTGTGGTCAAGTGCAACAATTAACTCAGCACTGCTGAGTCCACCACTAAACCATGACTCTAAGGACCACATCTGCACAGTTTTGAATAAGCAGCTTTTCTAACATGACTGTGGTTTCTACAGTATGTTTTGCTTATATATCGGACTCTGTGACTCTAATTTACAATATACTGGTGAATTTCAGTGTATTTTAGAACGTACCATTCTTTTTATCACAGGTTTAAGGCATGGCTGTCACCTCTATGGAGATAAGGAGTAAAAGACCAGGTAGCAGACAGCTTCATAATTGGCTATGGGATGCCTGTACAGTTTGTTTCATCTTCTCCAACTTCAGAACATCTCTATTTAAGAATACAAATTTCTGGAATACATGTATCTAAGATCCGATCCAGGCCCATAAACTGTTCCAGTTTTGAAGTCCTTTAACAGAGTTTAGACAAAACCCTGCAGAACACTGAAATGTGGCACCCTTCAAACTGTAAGACTATGTGGCAGTGTAACTCAGTAAGGAAAAAGCTACCAGAAAGTCAAATGTATCAATCATACAAAATGAGATCCATTTTGCTATAAGGAAAAACAGATGGGTGAAAATGCTAAGTATTTCTAAAATGCTAAATTAATATGCACAAAATGGTTAATTAAAAAACATGGATGAGAGGTTCTTGTTGACATGGTCATAGAAACCTACTACCATGAAAGGGATGATTTCTTGCATACCACAAATGATGAAGTGAAAGCAGCCTGACTGCGAGAATGGTACTCCAGATTTGATCACCTGAAACCACAATATGCATTCAAAGAACCTGCTGCATTAATCAGAAATAGTACTTCTGGTAATCAGAAGCTGTACCACTGACTGACCTGATGGGAGGACAACTTCCCCAATGAAATGGAAGCCAAAAAATAGAATACTCAGCCAAAAGGTTTGAACGACCACATCATCACCAACGAGAAAGAGGGCTGTATGTGGTATATGCAAAGAGTTGATGTTTGAGATTGTCAGGAATAATCTGGTGCCAAGAAAGATTTGAAAGCAGTCAAATAAAAAGCAACAGATCTGCATGGAATTGTTAGTGGAACACATTAAAACTGGCATCAAACGCCAAGAGTGGATGAGTAATGAATTCCTTAATGGTTAGAACTGAATCAAAGTTCAGTAAACATACCTGCTGTGGTTAAAATACGTTCAGCATCTATTCACAGGAGAGAAGAAAGACTTACACTCCTCAGGCAAGATGAACAAACTCTTTGAGCCAAGACATTGCTTGTTCATTCTACCAAGATGCATTCAGTGCCATTCTTGGGCAGCTGTTCACAGCAATATGAAGCGTGCTAAAGAGTTACAGTGCTCCAGACAAGCATTATTAATTATACAGATTCAACTCTTTCCAGAATGGACAACCATTGTTCACTCCTATCCATATTACTTTGCTTAGAAATTACTCTTAAAGACTTGAGATCATAGTATGTAAGAAACACCAGTGTTTGGTCTTTTCTTTGAACAGAGTCCAAGAAATCCTGAGCAGCTGCTGTGCAGAGAACACTGTACACACAGGCCTGACATGCCAGATGTGCAGTCAGTGAAAGGACATCCTCAAAGGCACAGGAAGGTGGCATGGCCAGTGCAACCAAGGCAGTGAAGACATGAACTTGGGTATGGCTATTTGTTTCCTTCTATTTGAAAACAACCCAAGGTTTGAATGCTTTCAAAATTCTCACCTGCAGCAATGATTTAGTGAACCAAGAGCTGTACAAATGTCCCTGCCATCTATCCACACAACCACTTAATGTCATCAGAAGCTGAAAATCATGCAAGTACCAATGTTACCAAACATAATTTCTTTTCAATTCCCAGGTAGACATATAAATCAGATTTATTGAACTCTGGAAGCCTGTGTTCGGGTCAACTTCCCTCTCAGTGAAGGGCAAACATCTCATAATTTTATTCTCATGTTTTCCATTAGGGAAAAATATTGTACTATTTGCTTTTGGTACATTTAAGCAATTATTCTAACTTTAAGCTCCCTACACCAGATATTTTTAGTCAATGAATAAAAACATCTATCAGTGTTAAAAAATTAGCTACCAGATGGGAGGAGACTAACAATGTTACTGCATTTGTGAACAGCTTTCTGTCAAAACCTACATAACTAATAAAGGCTACTAGCTAGTCTTGGTGGCTAAAAAAACCCAATTAATAAAGCTGGTCACTGATTGTGATACTAGTAGATCAGATTTCTGATTCATGGTCAAATATATACACTAAGCCTGTAAGGGATACACATAAGCAAACTGCTACACTCCTAAAATATATGACAGCAGATGAAGGAAACCCTTTGAGGCATCCCTTGAAGATTTCCAGCCATAAATGATGAAATTGGCTCCAAAGAACAACTGGGTCCAAGGAAACTTCTAATGACTGCTTTAAAGACCAGTCAACAAGTGCTCACATTTTTTCCACTGGGCTTGAGGGGGCATGTTGGTCACTGCAGGATTATATGAGTTATTTTCTCCCTCTCCAGAAATACAGTTAACTTGGTGGGCTAACTGTCAGAGTCTGTAGCAACAGCTTCTGGAGACACTGTAACTTAAAGATAAATGAACACAGAAAATTATTCTGGAAGTGAAACATGGACAGAATGACTTCTGCAGGAGTTTCTGTGGCCTCATTTTAGCGTTCATTTATGGTACAATGCAACAGCTCACACTGATATCCTCTGAGGTGTATGGTGTTATTTAATAACAACAAGTCATAAAGTGACTAATCATTCTTCTAGCATGGATAAGAGCTGAACAGACTTATGTCTAACCTCAGTGACATACTTTAAGACCTTGTGATTAAGTGTTTCTGGGTGCAGCAAAAGCAAAGGCTCTGTTCAGTGCAATTAAGATTGCAACTGTGTCTACCCTGTCTGATAAAGTGTCTAGGAAGCAGCAACGGAAGAAAAATGTTTGTGCATTCTTATTCATGTCCAGGTTGTCAGCAGCATGCTCCAAGTTCTACTAGTCTTTTATTTTCACCTCCACTATGCAATTAAAAGCAATTTAATAATGAAAACTTCATCAAGCAACCGCTCTAAAAATTAATAGTGATCTCATGTGCTTTATAACAAGTTTTATTGACAGGGTAGCAAATTTTTCTCTCACATTGCCCAGGCATTTAAATGAGGGCACATCCTATGTTAGGGTAGGTATTGATGAGACATAAGAATCCATTATGGCTTTCTACAACCTGAACAACTCTTCTGAAAGGTGAGTAAGAGGAATCATTCTTAGAAGAAGAAACCGAAGTACTGAAACAGCTCTTGCACAAAGTTAGAAATTGCTGCTTACTTTGACAAATCCTGCAGTATTTTATCCCCATGGAAGTTATTGGAAGAATAGCATGAAGATCCTGTCAGGATTAGCTGTAGCAACATATTATTTGCTGGAGATAACCTCCTAGAAGCCTGTTAACTATTCCCATTGGTCCTGAAATGTTCCTTTGGTTCCAGAAAAACAGATACAGACCATAAGTAAATCCAAGGGCACAGTGTATCTCCTCTCACTGAAAGACAGATCTGCTATCTACTTCACCCCTTCCATTTCCAATATGAAGCTGGCATTCTATCTTCAAACACACCTATAAAATAATTTGCAAATGTGACAGCAGTCTTTTTTTCTAGATAGCAGCACATTATATCAGGATGAAAAGCATGGTTGCTTTTGGGTTAACTCCACAGAGTGAGCTCTTGAGCTGAGCTTTCACAGTTTACTATTTTGTTAGATACAGAGGGAACAATGAACATTGGCCAGAGGAATTCATAACAAAATGTCTGAGAAAAGCGTGGATTGCCCAACATATGAATATTGCTGTGGTGATTAATTGAAAAAAAAACCTGAAAACCAACCACTCTAAATAAAAAGCAACCTGCACCAAACAACAACACCATAGCGACAGCTGGATCAGTAGCAAGTTTTAAACTCTTTGCAGTGTCTAGTTACTTTGTAGCTAGGACCTGAAAAAAGATGTAACACCCATCTCACCAGCGGGCAACACAGCCGTTCATCTGCTAGCTACAACATACAGGCAAACCAGCAGCTCTTCTCCATCAGTCCCACAGCATCCCAAACTCACATTCCAGCAGTCCAGAGAATTAATGTAATCTCCGCTGCCCCATGTAAAACTATTATGAAAGGAAGAAATTAATAACTATTGAAATATAAAAATTGTATGCTGAACTGGAATTTGAATACAAGAGATTGAAATCTCTTGGTTTGCCATCACTGATTCAGACAAATTTCCCTGGATTACATTTCAAAAGCATGTGTCTCTGTTGAAATCAGAGGCTCTATGGCCATAAACCAGCTCTAAACTTATTAAACTTATGAAACTTCAGCTCTGAAGCACCAAACCTAAAATAAGTCAGAATTAGTTTTTGCAAATAAAGACCACATCACCTGAAAGGTCTTTTTTCCCGTTTGTATGCCTCAATAGCACAAATAGCATGAGCTTTTCAACAGTAGCAAACATTTTATACTTCATTTTAACGACTTTTGAAAATTTTTTTAAGCTCTTATAACATCAGAATCTTTTGTGATTATGCCCTTCACAGATGACAGGTTGACCAGTCAGCTCAACTTGTTTCTGTGGTTGATGTTGTCAAATAGGCATGGAAAAATGGTTTCTACTCTAAGAATCTGGAAAATTCTGGGAATCAAAAAGAACTTAATAAAAATTACGAAAGGCATCAAGGAATACTTAAATTAACTATTCTAAAGTGGCTTCTTCACAGTCATCATCACTGGAACAAATACCAAACTGCTATGCATTGAGATTTCCTGCCCTTGACCTGATTCTTACATGTCAGCAGAAGGTAGATGACATGAGGCACAGTTGTTTTACAGCACTACTGTAGTCAAACTTCTGATGGCTCCTTCAGGTCACTTCCTTGGCTTCAACTCTTTTATATTCTTAATAAAACTATGAAAGCATGTAGGATAAATTCTACAAAAAATAACAACTAAAAAGAAAGGCAGATATTACAAAAATAAAACCCAATCATAACACAAGATGTAACATCTAAACCAGCCTGAAGGAGATTAATAACCCTTACAAGTTCAAATGACATCATAATTCAATGGAGCAACCTCATTTAGGCAGTAAAGGTCACCTGATTTGTATATCACCATGAAATAGTCCTCTTCTTTTCAAAAGTTTGCCTTAAAGATAAAACTAGTACGTTTTTCTGATCTTTAAAGCAGATTAATAGCTGCTTTGAGAAGAGTATAATACCTAATTAAAAATTACAAAATAGAGGAGGGCTGTGGAAAAAAATAAAGTTTCTTCTCTCTATTTCAGTCAAATCCAGTTAAACATTTTTCATGAAATTTCATATTAAGTTATTGGTTTCACAAGACTTATTTCCTATTCTCCTTCAACTCAGTAAAGAAGATGTACACTGGCAAAATTTTTATTTTTCTTTAGAAAAAAATTATTAGTGAAAACTCTGAATTTGAAAACTACACACTACAAAGCTAAGAGTAAAATGAATGAATATTTGAAAAATAATGAAAAAGCATCAATTCTTCCACTTTTCTATGTTTAATTGAATCAGTTGTTTCTGTGTATTATGGGAATACATTTATCAGAATCAGTAGAGACCAAATGTTAATTATGAAGGCCAAGTAAAAATGAATAATCTCACATATAGACCTTGACACATTAGAACTGCAAAGCACTCTCAGATCTTATTTTATGAAAATGTACTAAGAGCGCAAATGTATAGACCCTTAGGAAGCAATTATCCCAAAAAGATTTAGCTGTAATTCAATGTGAAATATAATAAGAGATTTTTAAAAATGGTTTCACAAAGGAGAGGATTATTTTACTTTAACTATGGAAATAGGGGCCCACATGCTTCTCTGCATGACCTCTGTGCAGCTGTGGGCATTGCCTGGAGGGGAGATTTGAAATCGGCTTTTTCAGTCAATTAATACATCCCCTATGACCAACAAGAATATTACAAAAAGTAGGGGTGCCAGTTTGATATTGTGGGGCTGAATGGCCCACAATACTATAGGAATTTTCTATGCAATAAATACCTTAAATATGGAAATTTTAAATCACACACTACTAACATTTACACAGAGGTTAGTTAAGAAGAGGTATCTTACCAAGATGTGCAGATGTTGTATGGCACAGCAAGATGAAATAGAATGTTACAATGTGCACTGCATGCCACCTGTGCCATATGTTTTATTTGTCACACTATCCTCAGGTGTGACATGGAATCTAAATGTGTAAAAAACAAAAATCTGCAGAAGAGTGATTTCATCATCCTTGTGATTTCCAGATCCCAAACCTAGCCAAATTCCTGCCACCACACATCTCCCACAGTTATAATGTGTCTCCCTGCCTCTTTGCCTCACTCCCGACCATGGAGGGCTACTGTCTCAAAGAAGGGTGGCATAGCCCTGTGAACTGATATACTGAAAAATAAATCTGAAAGCTTGCAATTTATTTTACCTAATAGACCCTAACATCAGTGGACTGAAATTGGTTGCTTGTGGATTGCTCTTACACTGTTTTCCTTCCAAGCAACTTACTACTGTGAAATGATTTTAAAAAGTAAAAAAGAAACAATAGCCATTGGGTTTTGTTCTTAAGTGTATTTCAGGGTCCCATAAAGGCAATGATCTCATCTCTTATCACAAACTTTCACACCATCCCTAATCTAGCTGATTCTGATTACTTTATTTTTATCCAGTTAAGATTGCAAATATCCCTGCACCACAACTGACGTTTACACTTCTGTTACTCCCTTAAGAAAACCTGAAGCAGATCAAACTCCTCATCCAGAGGATACATATTTTGCCAAACTGAATCAACAGATTGCCTCAATATTAATTAAGTGCAAGAGAATAAGGAAAATGACAGTTTAAAAAGAAAAAAATCATTAATACAAATTTTCCTGGAAAGACTCAGAAGAAATAACTGGATTCCTTCTGCTGGACAGATTAATAATACACAGCACAGTTCCCCAGTAAGCATGTGGAGGTGGTTAAAATAAAAGTAATTCCTTGGATTATGGTGACAATAAAAGCTGAGTTGATATGTACCCTGTACCACAGAAACAAATGATGTGTCCCATTTCTCTAAAAATGGACAAATGTCCAGAAGGTGCTCTGCAGTGGAGAGGGGACAGGATGGGATGCCTGGGCCTGTACCTGCACTCTGTGTGCAGCCTTGCAAGAGCTACTGAGCAGATACAAGGGGCAGGAGGTGACAGCCAAGACCACGAGGGTTTCACAGGGGCAGTGTGTGACCTGTCACAGGGCTCTGGCTGGCTGTTTCTTTCTGCTGACAGCAGCAGGAGCACCCCAGCCATTTGCAGCCAGCCCCAGAACCCTGACCAAACCCAATCCTAAGCGAGTCACTGACCTGACTTCCTCCCTTACTGGACATCAGTTTTCCAGGCTGTGGCTGCACTAAAAGTCAGTGATAAGTTTTTCATTTACATGAGGTCAGGATGCATGCTCATGTGCTGTATATCAAAGCTAAAGTTTTAAAGTTTTTGAGGTCAAGAATACAACCTGGCCTTTAAAAAATATTCCAGAGGACCTGCCCTCACTGTAGGCAACAGTAATTTGAACTGAGACTAACTCTACAGAGCTACAATATTCAAAAAGTTCAACTTTAAAAAAACTGAAAAGCGATCTTTTTTCCTCCCCAGACTCTCATCTCTAAGAGACTATGATCAATTAACCTTTAACTTTGAAAAATAAAAAAATTCCTGTGACAGTCAGAAATGAAATTCTTTAAAGATTAGGTGCTGGGAGAGCAATATCAGGCTTAGAATGAAATCCTAGTAACGCTCTGAACTATCAAATCACTTCTTGCTCTGAAAATACAATTATTCTGTAAGCGTTATGTTAGACAATATTAAATGCAAAAAGCATAGCTTAAATAAAACTTTTTTCTAGCAGAAAAGCTCTCTGCACAATATTTTCAATGACACAGAAAAAACAAGTCAGCTTGCAATTAATGAAAAACAATACTATGTTCAATAAGTAGCATGCTTGGCAAGCACTTTTGGTGACACCAGATTTAAAATAATGCTGTTATTGCAGTCAAGAAACAGCCTCTGAATGTTTACGATCTTCATTTCTAGTCATCTGATTGCACACCTGATTTTGTAATATTCAGTTTAGATTTTGATGGCAATTATAAACCCATGGAATTTATAGCATTTGTGTGGCACATAACCTTTATCAATTTATTATTATTATATTTATTGTTTTTCTTAGTGAGAAATGTCAAACTACACAAGGATTTAACTTATTCTTATACTTTGCTTCGGTCATGTTGTTGTATGTATAATGATGTTTCCCAAATAAATAAAAAAAAAACAGAAAAAAGGAGGCAGAGGAAAATCTATCTGCAAGTGAGATACCTTTGGATCTTACTGTCTAAATAAAGCAGTTTTAAAATGACAACACGGTATAAACAGAATAGCTTCTGTATTTGTATTGTATCTCCACTATCGATAAAAGAGATTTTTTAGAATAAAGTGGCTGAAGAGGTGTGCACAATGCTTGCACATCTTACCTGGCATAGTCTCTCATCCTGGCTAGCAGTGAGATTGCAGGCTATGTAGCTATCAGTTCCACTGACATTACAATTTCCCTTTCTCAAAGCAGCAATAACCTGTCACTTTACACTGTCCTTTCTCTGACCCTCTCCCGCCTCTCTGCTCATTTTTATTCTTATTGACAGGACTTATTATTCCTCCTCCCAATTCCAAGTAGCTACCCTTTTGCAAATAGTAGTATCAACTATGTGGTCACTAGTAGTATCGGTCAACAATGTTATTAATATAGCACACACTGCTGGGAGCAGATCAAACAGCCATGCTTTAAAATATTAGTTTTGCAAAGGTACCACGAGGCAAATAATTGCAGTTTTCTTCACCTTATACAATGTAATATTGCAAGGACAGATCTCAAGAATTTAGTGTTAATTACCAGCCCAATAATTTGGAGGGTATGTTATGTTTTTTTTGTTGCTTTCAAACGCAAAATAAAATAAAACCATAGCAGAAGGGTGCTGTATCTGTGTTTAAAGAAGCAGTTGTTGGCAAACACCATAGCTCACTTCTGCCGAAATGTACACAACTGATATATGCAGCCCAGAAAGCTGGCACCAGGGGCTTACAACCTTAATTTGCCTGCAAGAAGAAATGGAGATTTACCTTCAGAGCACGTTCTTGATTGTTTTCAGCAGTCATATGTCTCGTGTTGTTTGCTGAAGTCTGGTTCTGCTCTTTCAGATGATGAAGCTCCTGCTCCAGCCGTTTGCACTGCAACGAGGAAAGAATCCCATTAAGGAGAGGAGTGTGGGCATATTTCTTTTCAACAAGCCAAAAGACTTACCGTAAATAACCCCATCACCATTTCTGCAGCAGTGAAAGCATCAGACAAAAGCATGTTATAATCCCAGACAGTACTAAAGCTACATTTTTAAAATGTGCATCATTATTCAGTTTTTTCCTGGTCCAAAAGTATGTCAAAAATGCTATGTATCAGATATTTATCAGAATGTTGGGTTGAATTTCTGCTCCTAGTTATGCCAATATGTGGCTAGATTTTGGCTTTTATGTATTAAGTAAGTAGATGTAAAGGAAAGAATGGATCCTTTTTGAAATGCAAGCGAATGAAAGACCCTGCTCCCAAAGCAAGGATCCAGCCTTTTATTAGAAAATATAGATGAAATTGTTAGATTTGTATTTTTTATACTAAGAGGTTATGCTAATTCTCCAAGATTGTTTTCTTTCAATATTTAACTTAATGACAAAAAATGAGAAAATTAGCACTTACTACTGTGTGCCTACACATGTAGACTTACTGCTGTCTGCTGAGCATTTATTTTAATGATTAAAAATCTGCAAGTTAAAAAAAAATTATATTTCGCTCTTTTTTATGTTAACTATAAAAGGTCTTGCTCAGTTCCTTGGTTTGAAAGAGCAATTAGTTGTCTGCAGACAGTTCTTTACCTTACAAAAAACTCCTGTTCTACCAAAAAAAAAAAGAAAAAAAAAAAGAAAAAAAAAAAGAAAGCAGACAAAGTACCAAGAAGACATATGGGAATGACTGTTAGAACTAGGGAAAAGCAGAGTACCAGGAGAAGCATTTTACAAAAACGTATTACAAGCCAGTAGTTTGACTATGATCACCAAAGCCCACAGCTAGTAGACTGTAGGAATGAAAGACAATTAATTGATAAAAAATATAATACATACTTTCTGAAAACACTAGCAAATAAAAATAATAAGAATTGTGCTATAATGCTCACGTAAGCATTGCTGTCTCAAAAGACCTGGAAATGTCAGTCTCTCGTGGTGTCTTGGTGACTGTGGACAACACAGAACTGAACTTCCCATCATATATATGCACCCTATTCCTGAGCAATTCAGTATATGGGACAATGAAGCCTGGCTCCTGTAAACTCTAAAAAAAAGAAAAACTGTGAAACAGGAAGCTTCAGAAGTGAAAAAATTACAAATGAGGTCTAAGTAAAATAATGAATGCTACAGGATCTTGAGACAGAAATTTAAAGACATGCCAACACATACAATTCTTAAACACAAAATAAGGCCTAAAACTATACTACTCATCAGGTATCCAGTATAGTATATAAACCAGAATGATCCAATCCTCTATTTGAATAAATTTTAAACATTTGTAGAAGCTCAAAAGTACTATTAAAAATTCCATTAACATATCTGTTATATTTCATTACTTCTGTTAGAAATCTCAGCTTATTTCTAATAGGATTGCCTATTTTAAAGGCAGTGAATTTTTCAGGCCTAGTAAATTCTCTCAATGTCTTTTGTAAACTTTCTTAACGTATTAATGCTCTTAAGTTTCATTTTTATTGCAAGAAAAAATATATTTTTCCACAGATAGGGTAATACAGAAAAAATATTAAGATACATTTGATTTTAAGTATTTTCCCATACTCAAGATATTTAACGTCTGTGTTATCACACACACACACACACACACACACACACAAAATCACAAATCACTGAATCCCAGATGTAACTCTTTTTCCATGTCCAGCACGAAAACTATGTGTTTGCAGACATGAAGGTGCTGCTAAAAGGTTCTTCTTACTGAAGAACTAAACACAGACTATGGAGTTTTTTCTCTAGCAACATTTTTTTCCTTGGCATATATGATCTAAACACCATTAAAAAAAAAATCAATCAACCACTGCAGGCACTATACATTACATCATGTATGATCACCAGGACATTCCTCTGCTTTGCCAACATTCTTCTTCAAAACAGTGTTTTGAAATTCACAATTTGACAACAACACAAGTTTATGTAGCGTAAATATTACTTAAAAGACTAAAATCTCAAATCACCTTTAAAACCTGAATTAATAGTCATGATATTGTCTTGATTCCAAAAGGCATGTGAAAATATGCTGAAAGCAAAACCTAACAACATGAATACATGAGAAAAGATCTTGGTGTACAGAGCAGATTGCACCACTGAGAGCATGAGTGCAATCTAAATTCTGCTCTCCACTCCTGTGAAGACAGGACACTGAAATAAAGAGCAGCAGTGGGACTCAAGGATCTTGCAGAGCACAGAACAACTAAAGACACAGTAAAGATTAAACACAGGTAACTTAAATGGATAAACCTCCCTATCAAGTCAACCTTGATATGATTACATTTACATCAAACTTGGAAACATTTTGTAATTTCTCTTTCATTTAATTTCTACTGAGAATGTTGATATCTGAAAAAAAACTCCGGGGCATTTTCAACTAGTATACTGCTTGAATTCCATTTGGTACATCATTGAAAGAAATGGTGATTTAATTTGACCTTTGCACCTAAGTGTTTTACTATGTTGGAAAACAATGCATTAACAGAAGATATTCTGATTTATTCTTGGCTGTCTAGGAAGAAAAATCTTCAATTAACCTCTTTGTGAAAGCATTATAATAATATTCTTAAATGGCAACACTATGCATGTCTCAATAAAATTTTATACTTTACAACTTTGATAGTTGAGCTACTTTGGAAATATTAAATCAGCATTCTAAAGGCAAGCACTCCTTTTCAAAAGAGCAGAAGCATGTGAAATTTTAGTGTAACCTTGCTGTAAAGAAAAGTTTTTAAAATAGAATTTAAAACAATGCAGCCCTTCTATTCATTTGAGCCAACATTTTTTGAATTCTGTGTCACTAGTTGTTAGCAAGGTCCAGTAAAAATAGATGTTCTTTAAAAGAACATGTGTTTTTATTGGTTCACTCCAGGCCTCTAAAATGCCAACAGCTGCAAGTAAGAAACTGAATTTCCTTCTAAAAACACATATAAAAATACTTTTTGGAGCATAGTGAAGAGAAGACATCATCCAACTTGGTACTGACAAAAAGGAAATGTTGGATGTATCCTTTTAAGAAAGCTGAAAGCTAAAGGAAGTGTTTAATTTTGGGATACTATGTCTAAATTCTGTTATCTCAAACTTGCAAAAACTCACACTTGGGAAAACTTCAAACAGACAATATATTTTGTGCAACAAAGGTTACCTAAACATCGGATCTGAGGTTTCATTGTGCCCCTAAATGCAATTCCCATGAGTTCAACGTGGTATGAAACATGGGCTGTCAATTGAGAAAACTGCTTCTCTACCTCAGAAACTTTGAGTACATCAAGGAATACAGGAGCAGTGTGGACACATCTCAATGAGAAAATGTCTTGATCAGAACACTGATGACCTTGCCAAGTAAAGGATATTAAAGCCTCAGAAATGGGAACATAATTTTATAAAGGTATCACACAAACAATTCACTAAGAAATAACTTTACTGTGTGGTCTACTGTGTGCATTCACAGTTCTGTAGCTGAAGAGGCAAGGCAGACAATTGAAGGTACAAAAAACCCACCCCCAAAATCAATCCTGACAAAAGTTTCCTCTCTTTTTTCAAACCCACACATCTGTTTTCGTCTCTGAAAGTATTTCCCCCAAAAAGTCTCCTTAGCTAGCCTGAATCAGGTGATGATGTACTTGACAGACAGTGAACCTCATTAAACCTACTCCAAGTGTTCCTTGAGCAACCATCACTGCCCAGCTGACAGTTGTCAGTACAAAATCATCCACGACCTGCAACAGGACCTCAATCTTCTCTTTAACTGTATTTCCACCATGCAACTCTTCTAAATGCATGCAGTCTCTTGAAACAAATACCTCTGTACTCACCAAAGGATATATCACAAGCAGCAAAGACACAAAATGAAAAGCAAAGCAGGTAACATACCAAAAGGATAAGAAGAGATTCAGCCAGGAAAGCAAGGATAGAAAGCAAGTAAACATATCCTTCCCTCCCATGTTAAAATGGAAATGATTAGGCTACTGTTGAGTCTTTTTTAATGAGCATCAGGTAACATGATTCAGCAGAATGAGGATGTTTGTGAGAGGCACTGGTTCAAGCTGCAGTGGGTGCTGACCCCTTTCAGTGACTCCCCAGGTGGGAGTGTTGAAACACTAAAGGGAAAATCCAGACAAATTGAAAAAGGAGCGTCTGCTAAAAGGGACACTGATAGAGAGTTCAAGAAATGGACCAGGAGAATATCACTGAGTAAAATCCATGAGGCCCACACAGAAAGCGACTGTTAAAAGACAGCCTCAGCTCCAGTTATACAAAAGGAGTAAAGATGGTTTACCTTGAATCAAATATTTCAGAAGATAGAAAAATCAATGCAAATAACCACTTAATAGTGTTTGGCCTTTACTAGAAAATGAGGTTGCATTAACATATCAAACATAACTTTAGCACTTGTATAAACAAATCATCTTTAACATGCTGTCAGCTTTTCAGCATTTTCTTCTTCAACTTGTACCTGTAACATGTTAAAATAGTGTTACATTGCCTGCCACATCTACACAGATTGATGAGTTATTTTCTGATCGTTATTTAAGATGATCCTTCAGTGAGGTATTCTCAAAGTAAAAGGTTCATACATTACACAAAAGTAAAGAAAAACCTGCAAGCCATTGGAGAAATAATGTTAGTAGGGACAAAGATGGAATACAGCAAAGCAAAACAGCGAGCAGAGCGGCCTCCTGTCCGTACCCATGAGGTCCCTGTGTAGTTTGTATGAAAATACCTATCCCCAGAGGTTTCATGCAGAAGCCAGTTTAACTCTGCACATCTTAGGTCAATCAGGCTGCTTTCAAAATGCTCACATTTTGCTACACCAGGGTCCCTCACTTTCATCTCATTGAACTAGGGTGGTAATGTCAGATGAATTTCTCATTTTGTATTTAAGCACAGATTTGACCCAGGAAAGGGTACTGTGACACTACCTGGCTCAGGAAGCAACAGCCAAAACTGAAAATAACAGAAAACCATAACACTTCCTTACTATAAATGCAGTCCTGGTGGCCATTTAATCCCATTACATCTATATTTGATTTTAATATTACTGTATGGCATATAATATTTTTCATTGCCTTTCATTAAAAGGAATCCAAACTAACCTCTCCTGAACTTATGGCAATATCCTAGGGGAAAAAAAGTCAACACATTATGCCATTTATAAGCTAGGGAAAAAGGAAAGGAATTGATTTGTCTCTGTTATTAAAGGTATGGGGGTCAAAGTCTAATTAAACAAATGTACTAATATGAGGCAAAATTCTACACTAAGTTCTTTCCTCAGTTCTGAATATTATTTGATTGTCTTATTCAATTAGTACATAGGAAAGATAATATTTCATTAGAATACATTTGTTTATCTAGAATCCTTATCAAAACTTCCAGCACTTACAAACTTGAAAATCATCACTGGCATAAAACACACAAGGGTACACTTGAGGAGCTTGCTGACAAAAGCCACAGTGCCTAGATGGAGGCACTCACTGTAAGGTGCTTGTTCCTGTGCTGACCTGAGTGAGGTCAGGCTGGTGAGGCACGTGGATCTTTGGTCCAATCTGATCTCACTAGTCAGTCACAGGAGGCCTCCCTAGTTTAAAAATACATAATCACACTCTCACACCTACAGCTTAATTCTGTCATTACACTTAAGGTAACATATTTTTATTCAAGTCACACAAAAATCAAAAGAGAGTGCTAAGTCACTCACTCTGGGTCAGCCAGTGCATAATGACTTGATTGCATATCAGTGCCTTCAAACACTGAGTACTCTGCCACATTCTGTGGACTTCTACGCACAAAGACCTTGCTCAACTGCAATTCTCAATTACTGTAGTAGTGTGAAATAAAAATAACCTAGCTCCTACTGAATAACTTGGGAAAATGGCTTAGGTTCTCCAAATTCTGGGAAAGTCAGAGTCCATCTGAACGGCAGAACTATTTTCCCACATGTATTTTTTTCCTTTACGCATTTTAAGAAAAATGTTCAATGAGCAAAGTAAGTGACACATACATTGATGGAAAATGCATCAATACCACTGAAAGACAAGTTTATGGGGTACTGAGATCCTACTACTACACAGCACAATACTTCCTGAAGTGATAAAGTGCATCTATGTTTTGAAATTAGTTAACACATATTCATTGCAGTGAACAAGTGAAGTACAAATAATTATTCCAGACACGAAATATGAAAAAGATGAAGAAACAAAGCTACTTTTTCACCTGTTGTATTTTGAAGTCTTCACCTGTGGAAACCTAAATGCAATAAATAAGCATGTGAAGCAAACAAAACCAATTCAGCTGATTCTTCTCTTAGTCAGTTGTTTTGTCCACCTTTTCTTACTTTATTTATAATGATCTGTACTTCAGACTGGCTCCCAGCTCAAATATGCCGAATGGAACGCAAGCATTCTCACTCTGACTGCCCTTCTTCCCCCTCCCTCAGTATTTTTTTTTTTTTAACAGTCTGCCCCTTGTCCCAAATTCATCACAATTTCTGGAGAGGCAAACATCTTGCACCACTTGGATGCTATACACTCTTTCCTTTGCAGACAAAAATAATACCAAAGTCATCCAGTCAAAACACAAACCAACCTTTGGTGTCACTGTGAATTATGTACTTTGAACTGCAGATGTTTGGAAGCACTTATATAAATAGAATTTATCCCTTTTTTCTAAAGTAATAATTTTAAAAGAAATAAAATAGTTTCTACATAATAATCACTAGAAAAAAATCCCTTTAAATTATAATTTTGTATTAAAGTTTTCTAGCTTCTGAAAAAAATTACTTCACTTCAAAGTTTTGGCAAACCATCAACAAATGTGTTTGAATGATTATTTATACAATGCCCAGCAGCTTAGAACTACTGGAATTTCAAGAAAAAAAAGTGTTTTTGTAGAGTTTAGGCCTCAGAAACACACGCATCTTTTAAGAGTTATATTCTATTAGTAAGAGAAACACTTAGATTTAAATGCTGCCTTTATTTCTTTTGTTTTTTTGGTAGCAGTGCAATGGTGTCTTGTTTTAAAAAGCTACAAAAAGGAATGCATCAAAATAAAACATTTATGTTTTCTTTGTCACTATAAGCCAGTTGCAACCTGCAGCATTAAGGCAGATAATATGCTGTAAGCATGACTAGGTTTCCTCCTACCATTCCTCTCCCTGTCTATTTCTGAACACTTCAAATGCAGCAAAACAAGTTTTCCTTTATTTTCGTTTTAATGGTTAAAGGAACTGCAAGTGTACGGTAAGAAATTCAGAAAATTTAGACCATGAAATTTAACTGTTGACACCCTTCATGTGAACCATCCTTACACGTGCAGTGATTACACAGCACTGAGCAGCACTGATACCCACCCAACTGCATTCTCTACATAGTCTTACTTCCCTGCAATGATGATATTTCAAAGATCAAAACAACCCTGATCTACTTTTCAGTGCGTTCAGCACACAAAGACTTTCCTAATCAATGAAACTCATTATAAAAATGTGCAAGAAATGGAGAAAGGAAAAGGTGACGCTCCTGAGCTGTGTGTGACTCACAGGTCATTCAAGCACGGTTCCTGTGCTGGCTGAGCACTGGATGGCCACGCCTGTGCTAACAGGGGCTGCTGACAAACACCTCATCTGCAGGAGGAAACAGAAGCAGGAGCTGCTGAAGCCACATAACTGGGTCACCTTCACATTTTCCTGTGTCCGCTGCATATAAGTTAACAAACTTACCTCACCTCTGAGTTGTTTCTGATCAAAACACAAACCTAGTAACCTGGTGTCAAACATTTATTGATGAGGTTGTACTGGGTCTGAAAGCAAGCAAAAATGCATCGAACTAAACTAAGAGTGTTTTTTTCCTAATTGCCTGTCATATATAAATAAGCAACTTCTGCTTTACATCAAAGTCACATTATTAATTCAATTTTTTAATTTCATGCCTGTAAGTCTAATAAATAATGTATAAACTAAGCATGTAAGCAGATGAGTAGTACACAAGTAGGATGCCTGCTCACGCCCCACTGCAGAGTTTTAGAAAGACTAGAGACTGTCACAGTACAATGCCATTATAATTCTCATGTCATTGTTATATTCAAAAGCAAAGGAAACTACCAATACTCCCAAATAATTCAGGAAAGGGAAAACACTAATTTAAATTTTATCACAAGAGCAAAAGAGCACTCACTAGCCAAGATTATCTTTTAAAAGTAATGTCAAAAAATTAAAGAATCTCAATTAGAATCTCAATCACTGAATAAAGGTCTGCAAGTACAGTAACAGTTAGACTAGGATCAGTTTTGCTTTCAATGGACATTTAGTAAGCCCAGCATACTGATACAAGAGACTTCAGAGCAGAAACTTCTGCATAGAAAATAATTCAGAGTAATTAACTTCAACATCTTTAAAGACATTTAAAGAATAAAATCACACAACACCCAAGAGGTTTTGGAATAAATCTGCCATTTAAGCAGAACATGCATTAATATACCTCTTACATGAAAACCAAGACCTAAATACCCTGCTGACTACCTGAAATAATTTCTACCATGGTTAAGGACTAAGAAGTACTGCAAGAAAGGTCACCAAGAAGCAAGTCAAAGCATCCGAATATTAAAATATTATTCTGATCTTATTTTATTTATGGTCTTAGCATGCATTTTCCAAATCAATGCAAATCCCACATACTCATTTGCCAGGCAGCTTTGGTCAAGGATTATGTGTTACTAATGGATGGAACACAAATTTCAGAAAGACATAAACTATATTTTTAAATAACTTTATAAAAGAAATTTAATTCTCCTCCTTTTTTGCTGAAAGAAGGAAACATAAGTCTTCCCTCTCCAAGTTCCTTAGCTTCTCCCTCCTTCAAATGCAACATCTTTGTTCCCTTCTTTTGCATGGCAGAATGTGCACCTAATGTACACTCTAATTCACAGTTCTTGTCTTGGCCTGAATAAGGTTCACTTCACTACACCACTTCATCTTTTGTCTACATTTTTACTTCACCTTTTTACCATACATACGCTCTTTATTACATGATTTGTCTTTAATTAAATAATTAAACTCATAAATAATAATGTAGTAACTTTTCATAAACAATGACTACTCACTTTTTCCAACACTCAAATCAAATTAATACATAGCAGTTTCTTGCTTTGTGGGATGACAAATTAGCATACAAAGTTTAAGAATCTTAATCAGCTAGCAAGATCATGTCAGAACTGGGATTGCTACACCCCAAACCTTTGCTTTATAGACCTGACCAAATGACATGGAGCTATTGCTTCATGTGGCCACATGTTGTGCTGGTTCCTCAGAACAGTCAGCACCATTACAACCAAGTGGCCTGTGGCCAGGAGACAGCTTGTCAAACACACCATGACAGAAAGCTGACAATTGCTTTTGTTTACAGCCTTTCCCTCACCCTCGCTTAATAATCTGCAGTGCTGGCACTCAAACAATGTATATAGTAGAACAGAGGCAGTGGAAATGTGAAAGCTGCATGAAGAGGAGCAATTTTAGAAACATTCACTGCCTAATTTTCCAACTAGATCTAGAAATTAGGAATCTGATTTGCAGATATAGGCAAGGCACTCAGCCGCAGACTGAGATTATGTTTTTAGAAATACAACCTTGTTTAATTGAATGTAACCAATATTAGTTGACAAGAAAACAAAATTTGGTAAGCAATCTGTCATTCTAATGAGTTGGTTTTCAAATAATCTTCAATGGATTTTTGTAAAATCCATATGCAAACAAGGCTATTGCTGAAACATTAAGTTGGCATTTACTGCACAAAAGGACAGGAATACTTCTGGTCCATCTTTAAATATCATCACATTTTTCAAGAAAACAGTACCATGGATCACTGTATAGATGACAGAGTTTTAAAACCTTTTTATTCTGCTATTTATTCTGTTATTGCAGGTGTATCTTGTAGTAGATACTGTCTGTTTGTCCTGGTAAATTTCATACTCTCAATTGAGCCATCAGTTGCTTAAGTAGCAGTTCTTTAATATTTTCTGGTGCAAAATATGTCCACACAAAACTTGTTTAACATGTAATAATAGCTACTTTAAACTAGAGATTATTACAAACAAAAACAACAAGTCGGTAGGTGAAAACACAAACTTAGATTATTACAAACGAAAACAACAAGTCGGTAGGTGAAAACACAAACTTTTGCAGAGACAACAGGCACTTTTCAATAAATCATCCCAATCTGTAGTATTTGTTCTTTTTCTATGGATTTTTAGGAAACTTGAATACTGAAGGACGTAACTATAAGAAAGCAATATTAATGGCAGTGTTTTAACTAAGTGTAAGGGTGAAAATGAAGAAACTAATTACAAATCTTCAAATGTTATTGTGAAAACACTTTCTGTCTCATTAATACAAAGTAATAGCAAATAGAGCTAGGTAACAGAAAATACATAAATTGTATTCTAGATAGCTTTTATAGGGTTTTTTATATGCACTAAAAAGTGGAATGAAAATAATTTTTAAAAATCAAGAAATTAATCAGCTTTGCACGAACTTTAAATAAATCATACATAGAATACAAAGGCATCCCACAAAGAAAGATTCAAGAAAATAAACAAAAGCTCTGCAAAATTAAAACAAACGCACACATTTAGAAATTATATATTTCTGAGCTTTGGTAATACAGAGAAATGCCTGTATGATTTTGGTACATGAATAAGACTTTGCAAACATTAAATAGCAGTTGAATCTGAAGATACTATCTTTGTAACAAAATTTAGCTTTAGCTTCATTAAGGTGTTTTATAGATATCAGTGTAACTAGATACCCAAAGAGATGCACCTTCTCAAGTGGGCTGATTCTGCAGCTCTGAATAACAGTCACCTAAAAGCTTTCAGATATGTTACTGAAAAGCAAGAAATGCTTAAACCTAAAATCTTCTGCCTTTGACCTGTGCAATTATCAACACTGCTCTCATCCCGCAATCCCATTCTTCATGTACAGGGGATAGGACACCCTGAGGGGAGAAAAAATTAAGAAAAACACACAGACAGAAGAATGCTATGAGAACATCTAAAAGCAAAGTGATAGGCCTGCTTGCCAAAACAAACAAAACGGGTAAAATGCATGACTACTGCTGAGAAGAGACACCATAGAAGACACCATACAAGACATAAGGAGAACACGTAAGGACAGACACAGCCGCTGGCTGGCCCAACAATAGAAGGCCAGCTGATGGAATGATTTAGCATAAGGTATTAACCACAATTTTGGTGTTTCCTCTTAAAGGATGCCACTGGATGCTCTCCTTTTCACAGTGAATCTTTCAAGACTTGTTTTTCAGACTAAGATTCTGTTGAAGTCCTAACACTTTGATTGTGAACAGAAGCCCAGGCAATGAGGCTGAAAGAATGCCTATAGATTAAGAAAGAAAAACTTTGTCTTAAAGATGAAGGAATTAAACTCACAGAGAGGCCTGGTGCTCACTCCCATACTGAATACAAGACAGTAGATCACTTTCAGAAAAAAAATAGTGAAAACTATTGTTTCCTAACATTGCTTGGATCTGTAATACCATCTCTGAAATAAGAAAATCCTCATCATAATTATAACAAGACTTGAAAGAAATTTTATCTATTGGTGAAAAGTCATCTCAAGAGACAATGAGGAGCAAAGTGTTCATAGCCATTCTTTTGACAGAGAGCTTTACACTGTATTTTGGGGTTTCTCTAGTCTTTGATAATACTTCTGCAGATAGCAGAGAAAGATGTTACAGCTAATTAAGAAATAAGTAACAGCATAATCGAAAGATGACCAATTACTGATGCACAAATGACATTATATATATATATATAAACTTATATTTACATATTTATAGGTAGTAATTAATAAATAATAGGTAATGTTAAAATTGCTCTCTCTCAAAAGATAGTTATCAATTCTGTTATTAACAATATAGCATGCACATTCATAAGCATTACTGCATCAATATTTTAAACCAATTAAATACTTTGTAGTTAGACACTTGCATTCTGTATTTCTGATAACAACTCCAGAACTTCAAAAAGTTGTCATACTTGTATGATTTAATATGTTCTTCATCTGCGATAATTTTTCTTTTGTTATAGCTACAAGTATACTTTTTACATAGTCACAGCTTCTTAAGGGCCTTTACATATTTCTACATATTTGTATTGTGTAATTTAAAGATGCATTTTCAATACAAAAGTAAACTATAAACCAAAATTATATTTTGTGCTTCATATTTAACAGCAAATCAAAAACATGACTGTAAAGAATGACAACAAACATTAACACAGAACACATTAAAAAGTTCCCTTACTAGAGCATCTTATAATCACAAGCAGACTACATGCAATAGGAAAGCCTGTCCTTCATTTGCAATAGAGGGTAATGGAAGCTAAATTTTTCTTGTTCTCAAGCAACTCAGCTTGAAAAATAATTAACAGTGAATAAACAGAACATGGAAAAGAGGCTAAATCCTAGATACTCACAATCTGAAGCACGAAATAGTAAAGCCATACAACAAACAAATGTAGGCATACTTGGTGAACCAGACAAAGATAAGTTAATGCTACTGTGAAATCTCTCTTTCATAAAGAGAATATTGATAGATTTTCTTGTTCCTTTTTTTCTTGTCAGGATCACCATACACTTTAAAGTAGAATATGTAAAATAATTTCATCAAGCCTAAGGACTTGGAAAAATTGATTAACAGCTTCACAACCAAAAATAAAGGTCATGATATTCAGACAAAGCCAAGAGAGAAAACTGCCATTTTGGTAATTGTTACCTGATTATTTAAAAATAGTTGAAAATGTAGAAAAAATGGAACTATAAAAAACATTTTTAAGTCCCAAATTTCTTTTTATTCTGCTATTGTAATCATGGTATTACAGGTGAACCTTTTAGTACATACTGCCTGTGTGTCCTGATAAAGGACAAAAGAAAAGGAAGAAATGGAACTAACAAAAACATCTTTAAGTCCCAAATTTCAGTCCAAATCATCTACAATTCTGTTGAAAATGAATAATCAGCTTGTCATCATCATAGTAATTTTTCCTTATATCCTCTGTTACTGCTAGACCTTAGCTGCCTTACTCATCTCCTCTCTTTACAGCTTAGCACACATGCTGAATCATAAGGATGACTGTGGAGGGTATTGCAGTGCTGGAAGAGAGGTCAATATTTCACCTCAGGGACTCTGGAAATAAAAATAAATTAAGTCAACAAAAAGTAGCTCTATTCATTCTTCTTAGCTCCACATCCCACAACACTCTTAGTCAATTACTGACTTTGTACAAGTGGCACAATCAGCAATATAGTTTGCCCGCTATTCTTTGAAGATTTCTCCACTGTACAAATTAAATCCAAACTTTTCATTCTGTGTATTACTTTATTTTCAATTTATGCTACTAGTTTGAAACCTATTTCTCCTTGAAGGAACCACATTCATTTACATCTTGATGACAGGACAAAAATTGGCACCAGAAAAGTGTGCATACAAAGTAGTCTAATAATTTTCAAAGGAAAAAGTCTGAACATAACCATACTAGAATACTTTCTCCAAGAACATTGATAGCTTTTACTTCCCTATTTATTTTAATAAATCTCATTCTCTTTCTTAAAATTATCTCATTTTTATCATTAATTTCATGTAATGCACAATTTACATGCTACTCAGCACTTTCTCTGCACCATGGAGTGCTATCAGAGAAAACAATTTGGATTACTTTTTTTATTTAAGCAAACTCAAAGATGCCTCAAACTAGGAATTCACCTAGTGCATTCTGACACAAATGGTATTCAGTCCATAGGTCTTGACTACAGCTAATCAGACAAAAAAACCCAGACAAACAAAACACCCATAACCAAACCAAACCAAACCAAACCCCTCCCCATTCTGGAAAGGGGTTAATGTGGATGTAAGATGCTGAGAACTACTTCGTACTCCAGATCCACCACCTTCCAATTCACACTACTTGCTAATACAGACATAATAAAACACAAAATTGCCACTTACGAACACTAAAGAAGGGTCAAGGCAGGAGGAGCAAGTGAACATGTAGGCCAGGCATATTAGCCTTTTCAGACTCCAGATTAATTATAAAAATGAAACACAAAATCTTCTTTGTTGATTATCAAAAGAATTCTTACGCAAACTCATCTGCATATCCAAAATAACAAAGTAATTTTGCATAAAGTTTCCTTAGAAGGTTGGCTAAGGAAACCAGCTTTTCATACAAAGCATACAGTTCTGGGTGAGTTTCTTTCCAACTTTTAAGAAAATCCAACATTTTATCCAACAAGTAACCGAAGCAAAATCAGATTCAACATTCAGTACCTATCTTGAAACTGTGAAGTGTTAAGTATCATGGAAAACCTACTTAAGGTACCTCTACCAGAGTTCTGGTACCTACAGACCTTATTGCATGCAGAGTTTTGGTACCTATAAATGTTATTGCATGCACAGTGATACTCCTCAGAGGGAAAACTGTTTGAATTCTGCTTTTATAACATTGGAAGTTTCCTCTATGCATTGCTGCTACTGAAACAGGTGATCAATAAGCATACAAAACATTTTTCCTCTCTTTCGTCCTAGGGTTTTGACATTAAATATTTAAATTAATTCCAGAAATTGGCTTGAAAGTCTAAGCTGTGTGAATATAAAGCTTAGCCCATGATAGATGAGTCAAACAGCAATTAATAGAACACACTTGCACACAAATTTACTGCCATTTTCAAAGGGGTGAGAGGTTTCTAGGTACTGAAGAGAGGATGAATGTTCAACTGGAAATTCATTAAAGTTTACAATTAAAGATATCAAGCTTGATCATGCCCTCAAATACTATGCAGACATGTATTTTCTGAATTCTGCACAACACACTGTTTGCAGAGGAACAACAGGTGATTTAACAATGCAAACAATGATGTGTCTCCAGGCATCATTCAGTCAAAACCTTATGGCAGCAAAAAGAAGAAATGCAGTATCAATTAAAATTTTGCTTCTAAAGCTCAAAAAGAAAAACCATAATCCCTCTCTTCAAGGAAACACTTCATTAACATTTACATATTTACTCACACTTAGCATTCATGGACTAAATACTGAAGTTCAGTATAACAGCTCCTCAGGGTAATTTCCTTCAGATTCTCCTCTCCCTCCATTAATGACCTACCATCTGACCTGCACTTCAAGAAGTATTAACTCAAAAAATACAAGACTTCATGCAACCAAAGACTCACTGAAGTCTAAACTAAGGAATAAATTGCAAAATACTTGCTTTCACTAATGAAATTCCAACTCCAGTGAAACCAAAGAGTTTCATGCTCTATATTAACAGATACCTGCCTACAGAGAAATCACAACCTCTGCTACTTCAGCATGAGAGACAAACTGACACAGACAGTTTAGGGACACTACAAACACAGATTTGTAGTGTCCCTAAACCTTCTCCTACTATCCTGTTTGAACATCTCACCACTCAGTAGATTTCTTAATGCTTTGAAAACTGTGAATTACAGACTCTGATCAAATTAAACAGAGCACTATCGCAAAAGATTAAACAGGCATTATTTTTGGGTGGACATTCTACACAAATCAGAAAACCCATGCAAGAAATCAAGTTTGGCCAGTTTCTTCTCTAGTTAGGCCTCCAGTGAACTAAAGTTCCTACCTCAGAGGCAAGAATGATCTCCTAAATGTAGCCAAATATTTAACGGCATTTTCTCCTGGAAAATATTCATGCTAAAGCCAGCACAAATATACCCAAGGTAGAGAGTCAGAGCACACCTAATCATCTTGGAAAGTAAAGAATTATTATATATTTTCAAACCGGGTTTGTTTTTTGAAAAACTAAGTAGCCAAGTAGTGAAGAACCGGCCTTTTTCTGAGATGCAAAAGATTCCCAATGCTCTTCAGCATCATTCATGATAGTTTTACTCCATGTGTCCCAGATACAGCAATCATGGCTTGGTTTGACGTTTGGGGAGATTCACTTGGTTTATTCTGAGAGGGAGCAAAGAAAACATGGATCAAACTTACAACGGATTATCTTTATTTAAGTACAGAGGAAATGAAATGCGACATTTTAAAGCACTGTTGCAGTGAAATGCAATAGACTAAAACTAATATTGCTTATCAAAACCACTGCTCGTATAACTTTTCCTTTTTGTGATTTCCCTTCAGGATCCCTTTTAGTCAGCATTACCCCCAAAGAAGAGACATCTCTGAGCTTTACCTGAGGCCACTGATGTGAATCCCAATCAAACTGACAACTATTTAATCAACCCCTCTTTCTTTACTCCCCCAGTCACTGTGCAATTTTTAATGTTAAATCTCAAATTATTTTTCTTTTTTAATCTACTCTATATGTTACTCCATATCCCCTTCACTTTCTCTCAGGACTTGGACTAAATTCACAGGGCAAAAAGGGGTATCTTGCAGACAGGTGTCCTCGCTCTGTTCAGCCATCCTGCGGGCAAGGAATTTTCCCATGCCCATTCATCAGCTACCTCTCAGAGAAAAGGATGCAAATGAGAACAACATCCACTTGCTGTTGCCTTCCCAAAGGAAACTAGCCATTAGTGAACAAGCATGGTTCTTGGATCCTCAAAGTACAATAAACATTCCCTTTACTTTCACTTTCCTCCTGAAATAAGTTTATGACCAAAATCATCAACAGCAGTATCCAACAGCAGCTGCCTGGTTCGTAAACAACTATGGATACTGCGTTCTACCTCTTTTCCTGTTCCCAAGTATGTGTGGCAAATGGAAAAGTAGGGTAAGCACCTTGAGAGAGTAGGAAGGGGGATACTGTCAGATATGCTCCTGCCAGCCAAGAACTTGATTAGCATTCTTAATCAAGAAGTGCCAAAGGGTACCAAAACACAGAGTATAAAACTAGACTTCTAATTAAAAGTACAAAAAAACCATCCCACACTGTGGTTTGGTTTGCAAAGGGATCACCTCTGTCCTAAGAATCATGAGGCATTGTAACCTGTCACCTGAATATTCCCCTATTAAGGGTCCAAGATTTGGAAATATTTTTTTTCATTTATATTTCTTGTTTTTACATTTCATACAGCTCTTGGATTTACCAACTCAGTAAGACCTGTTCACTCCAGGGCTGAGAATGCCTTAATGCTCTGTAAATCACAGGCAACACAGAGTTCTTCCTTTTACACTACTTGGTGTAAAAGGAAGAAAATTACTTTAGCAGAACAAAAACAACAAAAGAAAAGCTAGCAAGAAGCTGACTAGTTCTAAGTACAGACATTTATCAGTTATTAGTCATTAGTCGAAACTGATAGTGATGGGAAGTCAAGCACAGTGCATCTCGTCATTGTTTTCAATGATGATAAAGTGCTGCCTGCTGCCAAGCAGCGCCTCAAAATGGAGAAGGATTCTTTAACTTGCTTCAGATGAGCAACTGGGTGCCTGCCAATTTTTTACATGAACAGTCATAAGCATGTTCCTGCACAGCAGGATGTGGTCAAACTATTCAAAGCTGTAAAACCAGGTTTGCTTGCCAGTTACGCTATTGCTTCAAGATCAGTGTACTAGAGGTAATACTTTGCCAGCCATGAAACCACTGCTATTCCTTAACAGCAAATTATATATATGTCTTTAATATTTAAAACTCGGTATAGAAATGACTGTTACCAGTTAAAAACCTCCCACATTTACAGAATTAGTTAGGACTGGAAACATATCAAACACACAATTTCCTAATCTCTTAATGAGCTTTAAAAAATCACTTCCTTCAAGCTGTACCAATTAAAAGGTCCCCTTTCTTGTCTAAACCAGAAGAAAAGTAATTGTAATGACTTACTCAAGTCTTTGGCTGCCAACCCTGTAATGATATTAACATTCCTGTCCACAAGGTGCGATGTGGCTGATAGGTTGCTGAGACACTGTACTGCATTGCCTCCTGCTGGAAATCACTTCTTTAGAGTATTTTATGAGGATCACACAATGTGACTATGCCATATGGAATCTCTACTAAGTGTCTGTCACTCACTGGATTACTCAAGCAAGAGAGATTTCTCAAGAAAGGTAAAACTGCATTATGATCACCTGGACAAACAATTTTTTTCCTTGAATGAGTTAAGACAAAACTGAATGTTACAGACAAGAAAATGTTGTTTTATTTCTTTCAGAGGATCAGCCATAAAACACACTGTAGATCCTCAGTATCACACAATATCTGTTCACTAACAAACATATCTTAGCAAATACAACCAAACTGTTGAGTTTGTTTTTTTAAGGGGGTTGATACAGAAGATGGATGTCAATGTTTAGCCATGCTTTAGTTGTTTGTTTATTATTCACTTGAAAATACGTACTAAAAGTAGTATCAAATATTTGAGTTTATACCATTTCATTTGTTTTCACACATACAAAAAGTAGTTTGCATATTTGCTCAGCAATCTAGTGAAAGATCTGAGATTACATACACTTGCACAGCTCAATACAGTGAGAGAAGTGCCTCAATCTGCTTCCTAGTAAGAAGCAATGCTCACACTGGAAAACTCAAAAAATACACAGAGGTTCTTGGATGTTACAGCTAGAAAAAACATTTTCATGGCCTTCCAAGACATGGACAGTGCTCTTCATTTTTTGAAGAATAAAAGAATTCAAATAAAATCTAAACAGAGGAGTCACAACAAGATAATCATTGCGTATGCTGCAACTGCAGTCCAACTAAATGTAGCTCAGTAGTACATTTACCAAAAAAAGCATGATGAAACTGAATTTAAAGGACTAGTTGGAAGTAATCTGTATTTACCTGGTCATAGGAAACGCATAGTTTAAAGAATGTCCATTCTCTGAAAATGTACTTTATTCCTCACTTGAAATCAAAGCAATGTGTTTAAGCTGTGAAAGTTTTCACATTATTGTTTCTTACACAGAAAAATCAGAAATCCCATGAGTTAACCCCCAAAAGCTAGACACTACATAGGCTTGCTGTGCTCAGTTGCCAAATGCCAGGCTATCATGAAGGAAATCACAGCAAAAAGCAATAGATGCAGCCTCACTAAACACAGTCAGCCCAGACTCTTGTTATTGTGTAGGTATTGCGTCTATCATATGGAACCAGCTCTGGTGGTCACTCAAATGACATTGGTGTCTCCAGCTCCACACAACAGCAGCCAGGAACAAAGCAACACCATGTCTCATGAAACATTCAACCTCGATTGCCCAGTGACCCCTGAACTTCACAAATGTATTTTCCAGAGGACAGACACAGTATGCTAATGGCTTACTCTATTCCTGCTTCTTCTCAACCTGCTCTCAATTCTCTCCTTCATATTTGATGTCACTTCCACAAAAAGAAAAAGATTTTAACTAGCATTGTTATGAATGCCTGAGGCAACCCCAGATCTAACTTCCAATAATTTGCATTTGTTATGCTAAGCATATACATCCCCTGAATTATATCTAGTCCCTTTGTGGTCTAATGTTGAATCCCTCTCCTATTGTTCTTGCTGTTAGCACTGTAATAACTACTGCTATTGCAATGTTAACAAAAGACTACTAATAATTCAAGTACGGTATGAATTCCCAAGGAATCATCAAGTGAGAAACACAGGTTGAAAAGGTAGCTTCAATTCCAAGGACCTATTTTCTAGATTCAACAGTAACAGCTGTAAAAGCATCACATATTTGAAAACACACGATGAATAGTTTTATTAACAATTAATTTAAAACAATGGTGCTATAAATGGCTAGTGGTATCATAGTACGACAGCCTAATACCAAATATTTACATCTTCATTTTGTGAGGATTTATTATTCTATTAATTTGTTTTTTCAGCTGCAGTATCTAGTTAACATTACCTGTGCTTTTTGCTGATATGGCTAAACATGGCTTTGCTAGCGATGACACCTGAGCCATTACTATCCAAAATTATTATCTTTACTAATTTTCAAGCTGATTACTTGGAAAATATTACTCCAGAAACAGGCAGCTTAAAATCAATTAAATTAAAACGTGTATTAAAACGACTGACAATGAAATTCTTCTTTGACATTGATAGAAGTTTCATGGTCCAAGTATGCCTGAAAGTCCACTTCAGCAAAGAACCAAAACTGAAATAATAGTTGCTGAAAGATTTCCTGTTACAAGATGCTCACTTTTCGAATGCCCTGTGCAAGAAGAAAGAGCATAAACTTTTGGAAGGGCTTTTGGACGATTCCCAGTAGCTGTGCTGGGAAACATCCCAGCAATATTATTATGAAAAGAAAAAAATAGACTCAGAAAGTAAAATGCCACCAATAATACTTTAAGATTTTTTGCAATACTTACTCTTGACAGACACAAAAAATATTCTAAGTACTAGGCAGATGGGGCTTTCAAGGTTAAAGTAGGAGAGAATGTAAAAAATGAGTGAAAAACCATGAAAATTACAGTGTTTGTAGAGGGAGAACTTTTATCACAGGACTTCTCAATAGAATGTAAATTCAATTAACATTATTGATATCATTAAAGATCACGAACCTGACTTTAAATTAGTTACATATGGGCCAACTTTGGTTACTTACATTAAAAATCAAAATTTTCAATATTGGAAGAGTTAGATTAAATTTGTTGCCTGGCATAAGGGGCTTCACACAGTCTAAAATCTTTTCTCAGGAGATATATTCCCTACTTGGTCTGTTCCTCGTTACAACTCTTTATTGAGTTAAAAATGCATTAAAAATGGTCGGTAAAAAACTAAACTCAAACCAAAGTAATGACAAAAACTCTTCCATGAGATGAAAAGTGCAAGGAAACTCTCTTTATGATGAAGAGAATGAAGACAATTACTGTTCTGTCAAAATAGGAAATTGCAGGCAACGAGTGATCTGAGCAGAAGAAAGAACCCAGATTCTTTCAAGTCACGTAGTAGATGGGTAAGACTTTGAGAGTCAAGGACCACATGCTGATTTTTATCTCCTGCATGTAAGGCAACAAAGGGAGGAATTGCTTGCATTGTTGCATGTGGTACTGTTACCTTCCTTTAATGTATATTTTTGCTACTTACAAACCTTTATAAATCCTTCTGTCCCAGTCAACTGTCATCCAATGTATTTCACCAATACAACACACTTCAGAACTAAGCCCTAAATAGCTTTTTAGATTGGTCAACTCACTGAAAACCATTTTGTTTTAGAAAGAAGACAGAGAGTAATGAAGTGCAAAAAAATGCAAACATAACTTTTCTCAGGAAACACAGTGATGCCATTTTAATGGACACTACTACCATGATGAAAAAGTTGATTAGTAATCAGACATTTACTACAAGGGCTCTCATTTGAGATTTTCAAGAGAGAAAAGTAAACAAAATAGCTTTCTTCCCCAAAAGTAAACCAACCTCTGCCCCCTCCAAGAAAAAAAAAACAACAAAAGAAGAAATTTTCTACTGAGTGATAATATACTTGTAGAGACTTACTTGAGATAAAGCAGCATCCCGTTGCTCTATTACTGCATTCATTTCCTCAGCTATTATTTTCTTTTTACGTTCTTTGGTCCTGTGTATTCGGTTCAGAATTATAGCTCCATTCTTCAGTATATCTGTCCCTGTGTCTGCATTGTTTATTCTGTTCAGTAATTCCTGTAATGTCTACCAACAGCATTATATGTTAGTCAGACATGAAGTTTTAATATATTTTATTTAATATAGGGTTTTAATTAATAGGCACATGTGAATTGTAAATTGACTGAGTGAAGTTATTGAATTTTCATATTGCAGCAAAGATGTACATTATTAGTGTGTCAATTCTTCTTTTTCCCACATCTTAGTTCTTGAAACCCACTCAATTGAACTTAAGCCTCTAAGATATAAGACTGACATCAAGAAATCTCCTCAGAGAATGGCTTACCATGTCATTTTCTTCAGGGTTAATATTTTCTAGCCTAGAAAAAAGGGACACAGAAAGCCTGATCAGTAGCATTTCCTTAGTGCAGCAAAATGAGTTCGCTTTTTAAATCTTTAGAACCTCAAGTAATTTCATTCTACTAGTCTTTAGAGTCAACCATGACACTGAACATATTAAAGTGCCACCTGCTCGACTCCATCTTTCAATAATGCTCCATATCTTCAGCACTGACTTCAGACTGTTAAGTTATTAATGTTTACTGCTATATATGACTACAAGGATCAATTGTTCATATGTGCTTAGATGAAAAAAGTTCCCCAGTGATAGAAATGACTGATGCTTTTATTTTATTTATTTCTGGGCTTACAACTTTTACATGCTGGGTTTTTTTTTTTGTTTTGTTTTTATTGCACCCCAAATGAAACAGAATATGGCTTTTGTTGATAGGGTTTTTTTTTTTTCATTTTTAAGGAATTCTTTTTCCACCCCTTTCTTCCAAAATGAGGGAAAAATCCCAAACCAGTTGAAGTAACTTTAAAAATATTTTGATTTTATATCTTGCATAAAATAGGAAGCTAAGCAAATTCTCTGCAAGGCCCCTATTTAATTCTGGAACAAACCTGCCTGCACTTTCCTCCCTTTCTATTTCAACAGAACATATATTGACCTGTCAAATACAAAGATGATACGAGGAATTTAGTCATACAGCATTGAATACTGGCTGTGTAAAAGTAGTAAGTGATAGCACAAAAATCTAATAAATGGGATAGTACACATTTTATTTTATCTAAGGTTAGTTAAATGGACAGAGATCTTTCTTCTAGAAAAATGAGCATATTGAAGTTACCTTACCACTCAACTGCTACTTACTTAATGGTGACTTCTACTAAAAGTAGCCTATGATATTTTAAGACAGATATAGTACTATCAAACATCTACACAGCAACACTTCAGCAGTGCTGTGACAGGCACTGCTCCAAAGCCATGATTTCAGCTAAAACACATTATAGAACACTTGACGACAAGCTACCACATTTTCAATTAGTTTTTGCAGATAACAGTACGTAAGACATAGTAAATCAACAAGTATAAAAAATTTTAAATTAAAAAGAAATATTTCAGAATATACTATCAGCGTATATTTCAGAATATACTATCACTGTTATATTTACATGGCATTCAGAAGCAGTAACTACTCCAACATATTCAGTCAGCATCAGAACTAAACAAAATAAAGTAAAAGCTAACCTTTGCTGGGTTTGACTTTATTCATAAAGTAACACAAATAATAAAATAACAAACATAGTATTAATTATTATATTATTATAATAAATTCTCATAGCTGGATCCTTGGCCCAGCTTTAAGGTCCTACTTTAAGATCCTGTTTAAGATCCTGCTTTAGGTTTTTACATTGTTCTAAGTACCACTTCATGCGGGACTTAAAAATGGATCTCCAGCTAGTTTGTATTCACAATGAAAAGAATAGTATTTGTCAAAGTAAATTGGCAGGACTGACCCAGCTCCTCCAGAGGACTTCTACACTGCTAAAAGTGTGGGTCAACAAAGCTACCCAGCCAACCAACAGGCTGGGTAAGCAAGATACCTTAGGGAGAAATGGGAGTGGAAAAAAGAACAAGAACTTCTGCCATAAGCATACCTTCAGCATATAACTGCCACAAGGGATCTATCTATAGGTATACAAACATCTCCTTAGGTGACAATATTTTTAAAAAGTAGCATCCAGAGCTGTGTAATTGCCCTGGTAACTCTCCCTGTGCTGTGCATAGACAATGAATGAAAGCATTTTGATTTTAAACAGCAGTAATCAAGGATTCCTCCTCTCCCACTTCTAAACACATTCTGATAACATAACCCCTAGAGCCAACAGGCCTGAAAGACTTTTAGTTGTTACAGTTAAATAATGACAATAGAACTGCTCCAGCTGCTAATTTAAAGAAAGAATTAAAGCGTTTGATAAAGGTTGGCAGGCTGTTCAATATTGCACTCTTGTAAAGTTCTCTGATTGGAGTAAGTCCAAAGCAGACGGGAAGAGTGACTTGTGCTCTAAAACTTGATGAGTGTGGCACAAGTAGCCAATGTTCTTTATAAAAACCCCAAATCTCTATGTGCTCCACATCTCAGACAGGGAACTTGACCTTTTGAACAACCACCGTAAGGAAGGAAGAAACTATCAAGGGTGGTAGTTAGAAAAGAAAGCTGATGTTCTCCACAGGGAAATCTCTTAAACCAGTTCTGAGACGGTGAATGGCATCGGGGTATCAGACCTCTCTATAAAGCATGGGAAAGAACACCCAAGTGGATGACAGGTAGTACAACTGCTGTTCTCTAAATGATAGCAATAAAATGTAATAGCTTGGTTTCAAACTACCAGTCAAGGGAGTTACTGATTCTCCTGGGAACAAGTACTACTTTGGCATTACCAGTGTTTCCAGTGCCTTCTGCAATGACATGTTTTTGAGGAAGGTACTATGCATGTTCTCTGAGAAATGGAGATTCTTCTCTTTTCTCATACTTTTGCACAGAACTAAGTCAGTTTACAAGAACATGAGTGAAGCAGACAGAAGGGGTTGAAGGGAAAACAAGTGAAGGTGTTCTGAGGGATTCATGTGTGTCAAGAACTGCCACTCATATGTCTGTGGTTTCCACTGCAGAGAAAGCAGCAATATGCCAGAAACCCGAGTCATTGACCAAGTTTGTTGACCAGAATAATTAATTTTCTGCATTACTTGATAGCTTTAAGATCAAAGATCTTGAGTTTATGTTAGCTGTTTATATACAGGATCATGTGATGTTTGAAGCCATACAAAACTTTCTTTACTCTTGGAACATACAAGACTACTCTATTAACTTGTAAGTTCTACAGAGTAATGGTGGACAAACTATGTGCGGATTATTGAAATTAATTTAGATAATATTGTCTGGCCTGAACTATAACAATACTCAAAAGAAGATGACTGGTTTTCTGCCTGAAAGAGGAGTGTTCTTAGTAGAATCAATTAATTAAAACATCATTGCCTGTCATTTAGTAAACTAATAACTGCACCTTTCAGTCTCCTGCCATGGAAAGCTTGTTTCTTTGTACTTCTCCTGGTAGAAAAGTAAGAGAAATTTCTCAGCCACTCTAGTCTTTGTGGGACTAACAAAGATGATCACCAAGATCATCACAAATCAGATGGCCAAGGATTGTATGGAGAAGCAAACTGTAGCTTCAAAGCTACCTATATCCCAAGGGAGAAAGAAACCACTCTATAATTTTCCCCTGACTTAGTTCTGTTTAACATATGATTGCCTATTTCTGTTGAGTTAAAATGGCATACATAAAAATCTATGAACTACTAATTGTACCCTTATTACCTTATAAACTTCTCCTACACTAAAGATAGGGAAAAAACCCATATATTTTTACTGTGTCACCTGTATAATTAGTAGAAATTTTGCTGAAGGAATTGTCTAGTGGGCTTAAAGGCTTGATTGATTTCCTATATGTTGCGTCTTTTGACTGACATTCTGGTACTCTGTGTCAAAAGATCCCTATAAAATGTCACATTCATCTTATTTCTCCCTCAATAAATCAATACTGAAGCTTTAGATTATATTTTTAATTTTTGTGATCAAAATTATTCACCTTCTCTCAGTCTCCAGAGAAAAATAGGGTTTTATAAAACAGCAAACAAATTAACCAATAACACAGTAAGACTAGCCCCAGTCTATTTCATTGCACGGATAATAATGTCTTAAGTTTTTTCCTATAACCACTGTTGAGCAGCTTATGACTGTCACAGAGTGACACAACAGCCTTTTTACATGGTGCAGGAAATGTATACTTACTCTTTGAGAGACTCTTCCAAACGCTGCACTCGCAGAAATGCTTCATCTCTCTCTTCATTGGCTAACCTAAGCCTTGCCATGACAGCCTCATCACGTTCCCGTTGAGCGGAATAAACTTCTTCCACCAGAGCTGCAAAAGTGTGTTCAACAAACAAGTTTGACAGGGAAAAGCACTATTAGTTGCACTTATGTTGGCCTTTGCCACCCCCTCCTAAAATCAACACCTCTCCAATGACCTTGGATTATTCTGCATAAAGTCTATATTGCTTCTTAGACACAACACTAAATTGCTGTTAATTGTTACACTCAATACTTTAAGGTATTAAATAAAGCTATGTGTTTTCAAATTCACCCCTATAAAATCTAACAGTGAAAGAAAGTGATTTGCTGTGCGTTCTGAATACTCGCTTAATGGAAAAGTAATTCTTAAAGCTCAGAATCATATAAGACACTAGCAAGTTTCTTCTAGGACACAGAGTGAAAAGTAATCACACATTAAAACTATTACCATCAGACCACTTCCTATCAGGGTGTCACAGTGATATTAAAAATTCTAATATTTTTATAGTCTGTCTCTGGTATCACAAGAGTGGCACAGCTGGCATCTCTCCTTCTCTGCCAAGCCTTTACTTTATTGTGTAATATACTGTTATATTATCTGTTACAGCATACATGGACCTTAGAGCATTAGGTACCAATAAACTAAGATTTACTGTCTATCCTTAGGAGCAAACTAACACCTTCAAGTCATTCCTCATCCTGAGCTTACATTTTCTCCCTGCCTCTCCCCTGTCAATATGTCTAACACCATCTCTGGCACACTGCCAGAATCCTTACCCCGACCCTGCCTCCACTAAAATCTTTATTCATACTTTCATCATTTCCCTCTGCAATACTGCAAATCTCTCCTCACAGTCATCATAAAACCATGCATTCAAAATGTCTAGGGACTTTCAGGATGCTGTAAGACTGCTGTCACTCCAAGACAGAGTTCTATATTCTCTCTCACTGGAACCTCAAAAAACTCAACTGAGATCTATATGTTCCTGAATTCTCCATTCTCCTTGGCCCTTTTAGTCTGTCAAACTGGGGCATAGCCATAGTCTCCTAACATAGTGTTTTTCAAATTTTGATGTTTCTTTCTCAAGAACTTTCTCTACTAAGGCATTGCTGCTGGGTTTCCTTACTCCCTTCAGAACAATCTGCTCCTCCCTCAACCAGTGCTTAAGTCATTACGATCTCAAAGAAAGTCTTCCTCCCTCTTTACTTCCTCCCTTCTACCAAAAGTCTAGAGCTTTTGTCCCTCCATTCTTACCTAAATTGAGATCAACCTTTTGGCCTTTATTTGTTATTTCACTCTTACTTCACCTCTGTACTTATTGCACAAAAAACTTCATAGCGGAATATATAATGAAACATTATATTTGTCTTCACAGAATGAAACAATAGAAACACAGTAGCACATTTTTGTAGCAACTATATTACTGGCACAAAATACATTTTATCAGTACCAAGAAAAAAGGAACCTTCTTGTCCTCAAGCTGGGGAGAAGACTGTCACTGAGGAGTAAGGAAGCGTTTTCTGCAGGCCTAGTAAAACGTTGCAGGCTAACAGCCCATTACACAAAATCAGATAGGGAAAGGATAAATGTTAATTGTGAAAGTGCAGTCCTTCCCCCTCAGAGGAGCCACAAGCCTAGTCATCAGGTCAGAGCTGTAACAGTTATGTCCCAACAACAACACCAAAAGAAATTAAGCACTGGAAGCCATGATTTTGAAATGTATGCAAAAATTAACAAACACTGATTAATTCCTCTTTAATCCAGAAGAAGGGTGTTTTTTTCCTTGAAGGTCTATTTCCCCTGTTTGCAACAAGAAAACTTTGCTTGATGTGGAATGGAAAAACTAAGGACTAAGGCAGCTGTAACACTGCGTTTGCACTGGCTGGTATCCAGCAATAAGTTTACAGCACTTGCAGAGAATGCATCTGATATCTGCAAAGGTAGGTGGCTCAGCAAGGACAAGAAAAAACCATAGGAGGTAACCTAGGCTGTGCATTTCAGCTCACCAGACTTCAATTGCTGAGATCTGTGATGGCAGGGAAACTAGTGCCAGAGCAATGACTGCCTGGGTAAACTACAGTGCAACTCCTATGTCCTGACTGGATCTGGAATACACAGGCAGCTTGATTCTCTATGGTAATTATTACCTATCAGTACCTAAATATATTTGTTTGCTACGGCTTCTCCAGTAAATTATGTCAGTGTATCTACTAGCATCATAAACAGAGACACTTCACAGAGAATCCTTTCCATAAAGCTGCAAGTGGAAACACTACACAATTTTCACCTTGAAAACAACTGCTGCAATGAACTGAAAGTTGTCTAAAATAACTGAAGATTTGGCACTTATTACTATTCTGAGGTTAATTATTTTCCAGTTTAGCTAACTTCTTTCTGGCCTGTTCAAGTGCACCACTTCTGTCAGACCTTAGAACACCCTCACCTCAGCATGAAACCCCACAGTTTGTTGACTCCTGCAATGGATTTTGAATGTACACGTACACATAGAGCGACTGTCTTTTGGCATATCTCAGTCCCTCTCTGCATAAATACGGCCAGTGGTAACAATGACTATACAGGCTTTTAAAAAACAGATTTTTTTCTTTGTCATTAAACCAAAGCAATGCACATGTAACAGTATGAAAGCATTCAGAAAAATATATTTTTCAAGTTATTTAAGCATCCTGCTTATCTGAAATCTTACCACCCCTGACAGCAGCTCAGATGCTAATTGCCTTTGAACAGTGAACCCTTCCCCCACCCAAAAGTCTATTACAAAACACTGTCTTTTAACCAGCAGCTATGAAAAGTACTTTATTGAGCAATTCTTTCTTGTTGTTTTCTTATCCTTCCATTAAAGTAAAGCATTGGTGTAAATATCCCACAGACCAGATCCACAAACTGCATTAAAAAATTCTATATAATTAATGTAAATTCTATATTATATATATATATATATATATATGAAATTCATGTCACTTCTATGTCATTCTACATCAATTAAAAGTGTCTGGTTTTTAGTTCTGTTTCTTAAAAGTAATATTGCAAGTTTAATTCTAAAAAAGATTAGGGAAAATGTAGAAAACCATGTAAGATGCTTGCATAGTAATCTAAGTTTTTTAAAAAAAAAGATACTTAGATACATGGCATATTAATACAACATAGCAATACTGACACTTCCAAAAGAAGTTACTTATTTAAAAATGCTTAAAGACCTCATCTAGCTCATTTTAATGGTCTGTGAATGACTAAGTCACCTGATCACCAGCCAAAGCTGAATTTAGGTTTGATGTTTTTGTTACCCAGTGGCTGTACACTTCTGACTCCTATTTAACATTTTTTTAATTCCTTTTTTCCTACTCTAGGGAATATTATGGCAGTCACACGATTGCAGGTAGTCTGAACATTCCCCATTCACACTGAGCTATGGATGAGCCACCAAGTAGAAGTTCAGGACTGTAAGGACCACAGCATGCTTGAAATAAGTGAAATGCATACACATTTAGGTCTCAATGCAGCAGCAAAGCAAAACATTTTGTGCCATATCTAGGAAAACAAGTGATGTTCAAGCTGTCCAGTTAGAGTCTATGAAAGAGTGACATGACATTCCTTCATATTAGAAAGAGCAAAAATTATCCAGATTATCATCCCTATGCTTCTTTAAAATGTGAGGTGAAAAATGATTAATACCAAGTCACCCTTCTAAATTCCATTCAAGATATGACAAATCCAGCAAAATTCTAACTCCATACTGCTACACTGACTAGGTGCCTGATCCAAAGAAAAAACAGATCCAGCTACTTTTTCACCAACTGCTCTGGTCACCATTACAAGGTTTTCCTTGGAGACCTTCTAGTGGCATACCAACCACCCCTATCCTTTCCATCTTGAAACCTGACCAAGAAGAAACACAAATTTGTACAGAATTCATATTTCAGGTAAGAAAATGACACAGAGAAATGCAATATGAATAGTCCAGTATTAAGCTAAAATGAATTGTGTCATTTACTAAGATATATATTTATATATATATGTATAAGAGAATTCAAGAGTTAAAATATTTAAATCCCAGAGAACTGAATTAAGAAAAAAGGATTATTTTCCCATGCTTGCAAATATTGTAGCATATAAAAGTACAGCACTTTTAGTTTAGTTGTATAAACTTTATTTTTTAAATATTTTAATAACATCTTTCTCCTTGTAACTAAACCCTCTGCATACTCTAAAAGAGCTCTTTATTTTAAAAGAATCATTATGCTAAACTCATCAATTCTAAAACATTTTTAGTTTTTAGTAAAGAAAACAATTGTAAACAGAGAGCTTTTGTAAGGTAGATAGCTATTACAAAGTTCACTTAGAAAATCAATATAGCATTTTAGCTGGAATTTGCTCATTAAACACCCACAGCTCTAATGCAAATTATGATGGAATGAATAAAGCAAATACATATGCTTCTTTCTTTTTATTAAATGTAAAATCTACTGTTAATTGCATCTGGTATGTCATATAAACTTTTCTCCTTAACTATTAAATGGAAGCTTTTACAAAAGTCATTAGAGATTCTCTTTCTTTGACTTGTATAAATTTCAATATTTGTTCAGTAAAGGTTCACAGCAGTTAAATTACATTAACAAATATTATTAGCTACTATGTAAGCCAACTAAGTAAAATACTTATATTGCAGGTAAAACAAATCAATGGGTGTTTACAATAATATTTGGATATGTCCATTTTTAAACAAGCTTATCAAATATCATGTAATTCTTAGTCAAATGAGAGAGACTCAAAGTAGATTTTTTTATCCCAAATACTCAAATTTGTTTAGTAAGCTAATTGTTTTCTAATATGGGCAAAAGTAAATATGAAGAAGATGAACCATACCAAGTATGAGTTTACTGAGTCAAAGCAGTGTACATATTTTCTTAGTTGAACCTGATTCTTTTGGCAAACTTATCTCCTATACTTTTTAAACCACCTTTAAAACAGCAGTACTGAGAAGGTGTACTGGAAATCATTCTAGTTTAAACAGTGTTTCTTGATTTTCCAAACATGGAACTTTGGGGGAAGCAAGGAAAGCACAAGTCCCAGGATAAAAGTCTGTTTGCTTATTTCCTAGAGGTCATCTGCATAAATAAAATAAACTGAGTAAGAGAGGCAAAAGAGGAAAATGTTGGGACTAAAAACAGAAATCACTATTTATGGCAGCAGAAATCACTTTTTAAAATTACTCATAAAAAAAGTAAAACTAGAATACAGGCCAAGTCTTCTAAAGAAAATATGAGATCACTACACACAGCACTACTGTATTTCAGAAGATACAGTAAATATTATTACACTACAATAACTGGTTTTCAATATAAGTAAGTTTTACATATATATTAAATTTTATTTGACTGTATGGATATATGCTTGTTCTCCTTGCAGAAATACAAACCTGTATGTATTTTTCATCCACTCAAATTAGAAATCAAAATCCTCTGAGATTTCCTTCTATTAAATTTAATGACTGTGCTCACAACTCCTAAATAAGTCAATCTTATCATAGCCAAATAAAGCAAAAAACCCCTGCATTGCCATGAAAGCCTTTAATATGTGTCATTAATTGGTCTCTGCTTATACATGTTACAAAATGCAGATAATCCCCAGAAATGTTCAAATTCTAAAGCACTTACAAAGTTCTTATTCAGGTTAATGGCAAACTATCAGGTGCTCCAGGGCTCACTGTCAACTTAAAAATACTGTTGACATGTTCTATTACGAAACGGACAACTTAAGTTTCCAGCTTTTTTTGAAAGCTACCATTCATTTACTTTCAGTTATGACGTACAACTGAAAAACTAAAAGTAAAATAGTGATAAGAAGATCATAGGAAAAATACTTAAGTGTTTTCACCAGTCTGTACCAGGAGTTATAGACTAAAAGTAATTTACACCTAAATGTGACTTTATAGATAAAGCAATCTGAACAAACACTGATAGAACACACTGACTTCTTTATTGCTTTGTGTTTGTTGTATGTATTTAGTGCATAGCATTCATCTGCTCCTACATTTCCAATGCTATAAAAAGAGTGTTCTTAATAAAAGGCCAAAGTTGTTTAGTGGCAGCTCTGCATAGGGTTTTCTTTATGTACTCAGATCACAATTCAATTAAAAAAAAATAAAGTTGAAAAGAATAGGAGAGAGTATTATACACAGACCCCAAGGCAGTTCTTGTGAAAGCCAATCCCTGTACAAAACTTAAGCCTCTGCCTCTAACACACTAAACACAGCTGACTTCAAAATTCAAACCATAATGCTGTTAAACTTTTTTCTTCAGTGGGTAATTGCTGATGCCTGAATATTTACTTTTAGGGGGAAAATATAAACATTGCATTAAAGTTTGCAAGTTACAATTTGTCACATTAAAGGAAAGTTTTGTAACACCCCAAGAAGTAGATCATTTGCAGACCTTTTTATTCCTGAATAAAACCCAATTCTTTATGCTCACCTAGCACTTTTGTGGAAGAAAGGACAGACTAGTCATAAAAAATGCAGAAGAAACTGGCTTGCTTTTTACATACAATTTCCACAGATAAACAGCTTAGTAATTGACATTTCAATCTATGCCAACTCATCATATATTGTACTTCAAAGAGCGGTATGCAACTTTTTGACAACCAATAATTCTGACAATCTGAAGGTAAAATCACATAATTTCAAATTAAGCTGTTAAAAATTAAGCCAAGAATTTCGCAGTCACGATGCCCCCAGCTTGTGGTTTTTTCTGTTCTTTAGATGGATTGTCTGCCTTCCCATACAGAGGATTCAAATCATGTAGCTATTTTCAAAATTGTGTTATTTATCAGGAAATATTTTGAAAATATATTCAGGAAATAGTATTCATAATGAAGCATTTAATAGGAAAAACCCCTAAGAGTTATACGGACTAATTATGTAAATAAATTATGCACAGAAAACTGGTTTAGGGAAGTATATGCATTACCTTCTTAAACTGTAAAATATCATCCATATTTAGGTTTATAAACATGAGAGTTGGGAACTACTGAGTTCTCTTGGCTAAAGCCCAATATTGGCCTTATTTCAGTTTAATTGGAAGAGGATCTTGAATTCATCTTCTCCATGAGATATCAGGAACCTGGATTTCTGTTTGTACCAAAGGTTAATAAGAAATGTGTCTGCAAAAGTCAAACAGCATTAAATACCAAAAACTGATTATTATTCTGCAGGAGTTGTTCTGTCATTCATAATCTCTCCATGCTCCAACCTTCCACAGCTAATCTTTAATGGATGACATGCAGGAAAGAAAAATAACATCTAAAAAGGGACTCTAAAGTGAGCTTTGAAGAAATGGAAAATACTTTTCTTCTGTGCTGAAAGTTATTGCCACCCAAAGTTTATTACTGGCAAGATTACTTATTTCCTCTCACTTTATGGATATTAAATCAAATTAACTCTAAGCTAACAGCCACTTGGATATTTGTTTTTACTTTTGCTATTAAATCCATTGCATATGCACATTCAGTAATTATTTTTCAAGTTAATTTAGAAAACTTCAAATAATGTTCATGAATATTTCCATACCATATTCAAGGAATTCCAAAATACCACAAATGTATATTCACAACATTTTCATAAAAATAGACCCGAAATAGGGACTTCATTGTAGGTATACTGCCCTAGTTTCCAAGAGACTGAAAGTTGTATGATATATACCACCATGTCAGAAGCACTGCTTTCCTCTTTTTCCACACTGTATTTCCTATCATTACCTTGGTGTTTCAGAGAGCATCTACAGTTCTCAGGTAATAAAAATGGTGTGAAACCCCTAACAGAGCTGGACTCAACCTTGCTGAGCTGATGTTGATTCAAGAAAGTATTAAATTTTGGTAACATTATTATTAAGATACTGGCATAAAAAAAACCCAACTCATGGAACAGCTGTTGCTACAGAAAGGTTTAAGCATAAGTATTTTTATTTCATTTTTGTTCGGAATTATTCTTACTCTCAATATATACTCTGATAGCAACAAAAATATTCCAAGAGCTGCGCTTCTGATGTCAACTATCTTATCTTGCTGCAGTAATGGCTTTGATATTTTTTCCAGTCTATTACCACTAATGCTCTATAACTCTCCCTTACACTCTACCAGCTCCTTCCTCTATAAGTTCATATATATCCCCTGCTTAATTCTTCCATTAGGAAAAAATTAAGTCACTTACTACATCCATCCAAAGTGAGATCTGATCTTTCAGCTCGGTTTTTGAAGACTTACTCCCTTGCAATGCCTCCATCTTGACTTTCAGTCTGTCCTCAGAAGATGTATGCTCCTTCCCCTTTCCACTCCCACAGGTGACACCCATTCCCTTTTCTGTTCAACATATGAAAGTTCTGCACACCCAAATTTCAGATCTGGCTATTCTTCATACCCGCTTCCTATGTGGCGTTCCCTTTTTTGCTTACGCTATCCTGGTGTCTGTTCTTTTATGATGTGTGCTTCCCTGGCTTTTCCAGATGTTGCCTCCACCTCTGTTCTTCTTCATGAGAAGTGGAGGGAGTGAAACTAACAGTAGCTTCTGACATTGGGTCAGAATGACACAAAATCCAACAGAAGAATAATGAATAAGCTACAGGAACCTGTGGTTACTATGTCCACCAGAAACAACAGTCTCTAATGACTAAAAGTCTGAAATCAAAACTTTAAATTCTCTAATTTTCTTTAGCCATAACTAGCTGACATAAAGATAGGGATCCAAGGAAGTTTAAAAATATGTTTTCAAGGCTAGCTAACAAAATTTAAAAATGAAAACATTCTGAAAATAAGTTGTTTACTTCATACAGTATAATACTTTTCTTACATCATGTATATCTTCTGCTTTAATTCTACTTTTTCTTCTTTTCTCATGAAGCATTGCACAAATTTACCCTTTTTTCTTTACTTTTTCTTTGAACAATTTAAAAATCACAAAATTACAATCTTTGGATTATTTGTTTCTGTAGACTGTTGTAGCTTCATTTCAAAATGCCCTTTGTCTTCACTTTTCAATTCTTTCCATGAGGTAAAACCTATCAATTAGAGGGTTACCTTTCAAAACAGAATTCTAATATTCCTCAAAGTAGATAACACTTTTATGGTGTACCTTTCTTATGTTCTTTACAATATAATTTTGTGGAGTCACTTACTTATCATAAAGTCAGTACTAAGTAATAATAAAAATGCAAACACCCATATTTACAAGCTTCACTATACCATGTGTTACACACTGCAGTAATTAAACATTAACTAGTAACCTGAAATCGCAGCAGCATGTGTTCTCCCTTCCTCAAAGAACTTAATGCAGGGGGATAAGTTTTTCCTTGAACACACCGTCTGTTCTTTATTAGGTTCTGCTTGTCCATTAGAACTCTCCCCAAGGCTTTTATGAGAGAGACACACACAGGCTTCCACAAATCCAGTCTGGTTCACATAATTCCAGATTTTAAACCATTTATCCAAATTTGGTAACATTCTTACAACTGTAAGACAGGAAGCAAAAAAAGTGTGAAGTATTAACAATGCTTCCTTTTGGCAAACAGTTTAAGTAGTAAGGAGCCTCTTGCCCTCTCTCTTCAGCATTTAAAGGATTTTATACTTCCTGTACTCATAAAGGGAGAAAAAAAGGTTATTTTTTTAAAGGTCATTGTTATTTCACTATGTAGCTGTCTTTAAAATTTGGTTTATTCTTCCTTTAAAAACAGAATAAGCATGTTAAATTATTATTTCCATATTCATGCCACTCTGTTTTGAAGAAAAAAATATGCTTAGGACATCAATAGAAAGTTTAAGCAGTAGTGTACGAAAACAACAATTTCCTAACAAGTATTTCAACCATATCCATAAAAATGAAACTATCTGTGTTTTTGACACACCTTTCTTTCCAGGTTTTAATGAGCAATGAACACCTCTACCAAAGAGAACCATGAACAGAGGTAAAAACACTGGGCAAATATCCAGGAACAAACACAAAACTTCATATTCAAGCCAAACAATCTGTGTTAGCTTTCGGCTGGTGAATATAACAATGACACATGCATACTGCAGATTTTTCTTTTGTGTGAAAATAAAGCAAGCAGTTATGTGAAATTAAATAAGAGTAAAAATTATGCCTGTATTTAATTTTTTTCCTAAGATGTTGATTAGATTTGACTTTCCCTTCTCCCACCAAGAAAATCTAGGAACTCTCTTTTCCATCTAAAATATTCACACTATACCATATTCTCAGAAGTTTGTTATTAAGTGGAATGTCAGCCATCTGTTTTTCAGCTAGGGGGTTTATTATCTGCTCCATTTTCCTGAAGACAGTTACTCCTCCCTTCAGTCCAAATATTTTGGGGAACAGCTATTAGTACTATTAATACTCTATGAAGTGTGTGTGACCTATGAGGAAACAATTTTACCAAGCTCACACTTTCTTTCTGAACAAATGATTCAATGAATTTATAAAAGCACTCCCATTAATGTTTTTTAAACATCTTCATGAAAACCTGAGATTATTTTTCATCTAGGGGTACACTGTATACACAGTCACTTTTCAATAATAAGAATGACCAGCTTTATTACATTAGCAGTTTCTACAAGCACAGAATACAAACTGTCTCCATGCTTGTATGTCTATCTAAAGAACAATTAACAACAAATGTAAGCACATGTTCACTTTCAGATATAAACTTAAAAACCTTTCCTTCTGAGAATTCATATAAACTTCATTCACTGGATATATGGCATCATCTGACAAAAATTCATTTTAACTACCAAAAGAGCAGATTTTTCAAGAACAGCACAGGTCCCTGGTTGAGGTGAATGTGAGACTATCTCCAAACACGGAGAGGGGGTAGTATTGCTCTGAACCAGCTAAAACAATAAGTGGTATTTGAACTGCTGGTTGAAAGGTAGAGGCACTGGTAATCATTATTTCCCCTTGTTTGTTCAGGACCTTCCAACAAAACAAACAACCTTTTTGTGATTGGATTGACATGGTGTTAACAATGCATTTAATGCCCAAATCAGTATGAATACAGGTAAAGCTCCTGCTAATACCAGTACCAGGATGTTAAAGCCATCTATTTTCTAAGCAACTCTAAACAGCCACACATAAAAAAAAAAAGTCAAATCTTCCCTCCTTTAGCAAATAAAGCTAACATTCACTAGGCCACGTCATATAGCAACCACGAGTACTGTATGAGCCATACAGCCATCTGTTAAACGCTTGCCTACTGTACCTGCAATCCTTTCTGCAATCTTAGCTTCTGTAGCTCTGTCTTGCAATTCTAAGTCCAGTTTTATTGTCTTCAACTCCTTGTCCTTTTCAGCCAACTTATCTTGAAGCTGAATTGAGCAAGTGGACAGTAAGATTCTTATCTGGTTGAAACTGTCAACAAGCAATTCAACCACAATAAAATTGCAAACAATGATTTCTCACCCCCAAAATACAAATACTAAGTGTTAAACCAGAAGTTCAATTTATTATATTTACTTGTTTAAAGAACAAATGTTAAGAATATGATTTTTAACATCTGGGATATCTTGCTCCATGAGACAAGCAGCAATGCACATGCCATTGTTTTTATTTGTGATTCTCTTCCTCAGGTATCACCAGCTGTAGTCCTTCTTGCTGAGGAAGTTCAGAATTGCACGGAATATAATGTAGGTTGTTGCCTACACTAATAGCCTGTTTCCTACCAAGATACAGACATCACAGTCTGAGAAGACTGGTGTAAATGTATATTTTTCATATTCTTCATCCGATGGAAGATTGGTATTCTTTCACACATCAAGGCCTTTCTTTTAAAGGGTATTTACTAAATCCGTTCTTGGACAGATATCTGAACTTGAATATTCAATGACACTTCATGGAACGACTAGAGACTGTTAGATTTGCTTAGGCACATGCAACCACAGCTAACACTTAAAGCAATGCAGTGTTCAAGGAAGATGGAATTTTCTCCCCTTCAATAAAGCTGAGCTATCAGGGCGCATTAGTTGGATTCTACCCATGAAATCCTGGTCTAGTCTTTGGTCTTCATTGGTTTTCATCCAGGGTGCAAGAATCTATGTCATTGATAAAAAACTTCAGAGAGTAGGTTGGAGGGGGTTTTTTTTAATTCCAGAGAAATAGTTGTTAAGCAAATACTAAAAATCCAAAATTACTGGAAACTAGTGATTGGTGCACTAAAATAAATAACAAAACTAAGTCAGGCACAGTTTAAAATGTATGTTTTGCAAGGCAATTATAAAAAAGCAAATATTCGTATCTTGAATATCTTAATTGTACCTTTTTATTTTTGGCCCTCAGAGTGTCCAATTCTTTTAAAAGGAATGCAGTTTCTGTTCTTCCACCTAAATCTTCAGCATCATTCCATGAGGATATAAATTCAGGGAGCATCCTGCTATCCTTTCTTTCTAAACTGCTGCATTTTTGAAGGGGAAAAAAAAAGAAATGAAAAATAATTAAAAAACCAGTTGTTATTCCACCCCTCTGAAACAAAATGCAGAGAAATAAATTATCAAAACTTGCTAACAAACTTGTTAACCACTACAAATGTATTAAATAGTCAGAAAAAATGGATGCCCTTCTGCCACTTCTTAAAGCTGTAATTCTGAAAAGAATCTGCAAATCTGGAAAAGTAAATAAATATCCTACAGTACTAAGGCAAAAACCAGATGAATATAAATGGGCTATCAAGCCTATAAACAGCAAATGCTTAAGGAAAGCAAATACTAAAAACCATTGCTTAACACAGAGAAAAAAGTAAAAAAACATTTGGGGATCAAAGTGATGCTCAGGTCTAAGCAAACCAAATTTTTTTGTAGAATGATTCCACAAGAAGTGATATGAGAATATCCATTAAAAAAATCTAGGAATTCATCTTGAAGAAATCTGTAAAATGATGGTATGATTCTAAATACTATAGCTGACAACAGGAATTCCATACTGTATGCCACCTGGAGTTTTAAAATAACTTACTAGCCATAGACAACTTAAAATAAGACAAGATTCAATGGCCAGAAAAATTCTCTCAAAGTAAGGCTCTCATAAAACTTCTTGAGTATCCATTGATACTCACAGATTATTTAGACCTCGTTTGTAACATGGAAGCAAAATTAGTAAATGAATGATTAGAAAGGAACTAGCAAACATTTTTAATATTTGCTTTAAGCATTTTCTGGTTATACATTTCATCGCTAATAACCAATAAGAAGTAGCCACAGAAAAGCTATACCCTCTGAACTCCTGCTTCCACTGTAGATATTACTTTATTTGTAATTCACATCCTAGAAATATAAAGAATGCTATCTATTGCTCCAAAGAGTCATTATCTTAGGCAGATAGTTGTCTGTTCTCAGCCACCCTTTTTTCACCTGCTTCCACTGCATTTATTTTCTCCTCCCTTCTCCTTTAAACTAAAAATGATAAATGACATTGACAGTACCAGGACCACCATCTAAAACACAAATCAACACTAACTTAACGTTTCCTAGATTTTTCTGTGTCAAGAAATATTAACATATATTCTAATTAAAATCTATTTGGGCAAAGATACATTTTGGCATATAGCTTTAGGATCCTACATATAACATATACGGAGCTGAGATGGTTCACCATGATGACTGCTGTGGGAGGTTAATCTTGGTGCTCCAGACAAGCCTGATTGTCAGTGGGACTGGTACTGGTGAAAGGTAAAATGAACAATTTTTGGGTGACTCTGTGCTGGGCTGTACCTAAGCAGTCAGGATTATACTTGGCATTTAGTGCAAGATGCATTGCCCTTACAGCAATCTCAGCTGCTAATGCAAAAAGGCAAAAAGGAAAAGGAAAAAGTGTTAAGAATTGGGTTTGGCCCAAACAGTCACCATTAGATCATAAGGAAGATAGCAAAACTGGGTGTAGAATCTGCTAGACAGGTGAGGAATCAGTGTATTTTTCAAAAGTATGTAATAGGGCTTTGCAGCCTTGATCCCATTTTCAACAACAACTCTGACACTCTCAGTAGAAAATTAGTATTCAGACTGCCTAAGTCACTCAAAACTGGTAGCATGTTCCCTAACCAGTAAGCTAGTTAAAGGTATAACTAGCCAGCTACTTATACCTTTGCACATTGTGTCACATATAGAATGAGTGCACATATTTCTTAAGACTGCTATAAAGGGCCACTGCTCAGTAAAAACACTAGTGATAAGAAATGACCAAAATTAATGACACAATAAAATCTTCAGAGTCTATATTAAACTTTTCAATCATATTAGCCGTCCTCAGATTTCTGTCACAGACTGCTACAAAATACTACAGCTTCTCATCTTCACTCTTCCAGCCTCATCTGGACTTCACCCTGCTTTATTCCTGCTTCCTACCCACTCATCACATTTCAGGTGCTTGTTGTGTACAGCCACAGATACTACTAGGTTTTCAAGATCTGTTTTTTATTCTGTTCAATATGCACCTTCAAAATTGTCTGTAGAGATCACAATCATTGAAATACCCACAATGTGTGATATAAACCATTGCAGTGATCATGTGTTCTATGAGTGCTAAAGAATACAGAGGTGAAATGCTACATTCTACAAGGGAAGAAGGGCAGATCGGGTGATTCTAAGTAAAAAGCTGACTTACTGATTGTCATGTGGGAAGCAAATTTCCCTATATTTACTCAAAAAACGTGTATATTGTCAATAATCTGAATCTAGAAAAATTATATAGAGGGATATTTCCTGGGTTTACCTTGATTCTTCAGAACCAGAATTACAGTCAGGTAGGACTCCTCCTCTTTGACTGCTTACTTGCAAATCTGAAAGTTTCAGTGCTTCGGTTTCTGCCTGGATAAAAAATCCTGTGTGTTTTTGAGAATTCTTATAAAATGGAAGTTCAGCACAAAAGTCTTCCTTTTTCTGATCCAAGATGCATGTTTCTAGTTGGGAAGAGAAGCAAACACATTTTCTCATTTGGATAATGAAGCACAAATTGAGATTTTCATTTGAAAATTGCTTGTTATAAGAATATAATATAGTACCAGAAAGGAACAAGTGATTTAGTTTCAGATTCCCAACTTCTTTATCCCTTCACTAAGGAATGAGAACTGTTACCTACCACATGGATGGATGTAGGTAGGAATTACAACCCATTTACTGGATTTTTCTCATAGAAACATGAAAAATTCATCATCATTTCCTAAGCCCTCCTCCTCCTTAAATGACTTCTTAAAATAATGCTGACTGTAGAAAATTATTTACCTATCTCTTACAAAATTCAGCTCTACTATAGTGAGATATGATGAATTTCTGCTATAGAGAGGGGAATTTTTAGGTTATAACTAGACTCTTACTTATAGTGAAGTTCCTTTCCAACCCATTTTGGCTACAAAAGGAGTATCATCAAGCCTTAATTAGTAACAACAAATTTAAAGCACCATTATTCACTCCTGGAGAGTGTGAGGTACAGGCTCATACAACTAAAGAACTTGAAGAATGCAAAGCAGAAATTGTGCCAAAGGGAAAAATTATCTGATTAAAATGTTGAGTATGATAGCTAGTTTTCTTAGCTTGGCTACTAGATATTTTTAGGACATATTTCTGATATCAAGGCATTTAAATGAAAGAAAGATCCACATACCACGAATGCTCTTTCATAAAGTAAGAACAAGTACCTTTTAATTATAGAATTATATTAAAAAATGAGAAGGAAGCAGCCTAAAACCACTGGAAATGGAAAAAAGGTGCATATATTTTTCATTCTTTCATTTAGATTAGTAGAGAACAAACATTGGAGCTTTTGCTTATTTAATGAAGTTAGTGTTTCCAAACGTTTTGGATAAAATATAGGGCATATATTATTTGATCCACCTTATAACATCCTCCTCAAAAATAATAAGAAACTCTCTATATAGTTGAAATCAAGTAGAAATAGACCAAAATTACAAATCAATGACTATCATGTGGCCATCCCACAGGTAAACACAGTTGTAAGCACAGTTTCCAAGTAAAAAATACTGAAAACTGTTTATCAAGTGTATTGCAACAGATTCCTCTTTCCTTAAATGAGGAAAGACACAAGATCTCAGGCAACAGCCCAAGGGCACCAAGACATGACTTGGGAATTGGCTGGAGTCAGTTTAACAACTTCCAATATGGAGCTGTGTGTTACCACCTCCGGGAAAAAGTTATGGGACCCACTGCTCATCTGTATTCTCTGCATCCACTTCAGTACAAACTTATTTGAATCCACTCTAACCATTTCTGTAAACTGCAACCACTGATCTTTACACTAGATTAAACAACAATCAACAGAGTATCAGCATCTTTGTCTTTTGATAAGTACAATACTACTTTCAGTACTGTGACTGAAAAATGTTCCTCATAACATTTCACACCTAGTGCAGAAAGAACACAAGTCACAGCCACCTGGATTCTTCAAAACAAGTGTATGCTGTTTCCACTGGATTGAAATCCTGCAGGTTTTTGAGCAGATTTCCTCTGAAGTGCTGCTACATCTAAAAACTAGATTTGATGTCTTACTCCTCCTTATAGTAGGGAGCAAGGATCTCTAAAGAAATGTATGTTAAAAAAACCCCACCAAATATACTCCAAGAACCTGACTCAGTTTGGGAGTGACAATACGTAAGGGCAAAACTTTGAATCCTTTCTGGTAAGTATTACCTGAAAACTAACCTAGTCTGAGTTTCCATACTTGAAAAGCATTTTACAGGGAGTTGTGTTTCCCATTTGATTTATATTATAAAGAACTTCCTATGAAATATCCTGTTCACTTCTCCTGTTTCAGATGCAGCAGTGTCTGTATAAATGCATTTGCAAATTATGCTCCAGGGGAGGTGCAATGCTTCACTTGCCATGACAACATTTCCTCCTCCTCTCTAGGGCATCCACTTATTCTATAAGCTATATATATGTGTGAAGTGCCTCAAGCAAAGTGTGTCACACTCTATGGAAGAATTCAAGCACAATGTATATCTGTTGAAATAACCAGTGTCAATATTGCCAGGAAGCTTTGCTCTTTGTTTAGCACCATGGTACTGTACTTTGGCCCTATGAAAGTTGGAGAAGAAAAATCTCACTTCAGAGAGCTAAGAACTTTAGATGATGTTTTAGGCTGCTTCTCTTCCCTTAGCATGACAGCAAGTTTTTATTCTTTTCACAGTTCCTGTTTTGTTAATTTGCTCCTTTCATTCCAGGATTTAAGAGACCACAGAAGAGTGACTGAGGTTGGCAGAGACCACTGGAAATCACCTTGCTGGCACCTCAATCATTTGTAACAGGAAGTTGTCCCCAGCAACTTCCAGATCACCTGAGCCCTGCTGCTGTCCTTTCAGCAGATCACTAACATCACTGTAGCATCCCATGGGAACCTGGACCTTTGAACATGAGAGTTCTTCCAATTCTCTGAAGAAGACCTCATCTACTTACTCAGCCCTCCTCCATGCCCCTCCCTGTCAGGAGAAGGATCAAGGCAAACACCACCTGGGTTCCCACACCCTGATCATCAAGCCTGGAGCCATACAGTCACATGCAACACTTCACAGGCCACCCCCACAGTATCACTAATGCCTACAGGGAAGAGCAGCAGGGAGTAAGAGGGTCAGATGAGCATCAGCAGGCTTTCTGTAACATTCTGAATATGAGCTGTAAACAAGAAAAAAAGGTCTCTAGATGACAGGTCAGTTCAGAAAGCAGATTTTTATTTTTAAGACCAGAAGTGAACATGACTGCATGATGAGGTAAATATCTGCATTAGCAGTTGCACTTCTGCTAAATCCTTAGGCCATGTCACGATACGTGTTTTTAACTGTAAATTACTGCAGCTAAAGAAAAGAGAATTTAGAATAGTACTAGAACTGTGTTAGTATTTATAAATGCTAATGCTGCTTCTTTAGACAACATACATCTGCAGGATGCCTTTTCATCCAGATTCAATTCCCTCAAGCACATGGGTAAGACTAAGTACCATCACAGGAAGGCTGTAAGTGGCATTCATGGAAATATAAGGTGAAACACAGAGGATCTGTTTTTTCTCCACTGGCTTTTAAGAGAGAAAATGATGGCAGCCTCTTCCACCCAAAACTCAAAGCACTCTGCCCAAGGGCATTAAGGTGAGAGGTTTTTACTCATTTAATAAAGCTGTAATGTTTTTTTTAATCAGCATGCAAAATTTGTCAGTAGAATGCTTTGGGGAAGACATTTTGAACACTGTGAGATCAATGGACATAGGATTCAATTTATTTTTAAAACCACTTGATTCTTCATATAGCCCATGACCCTCACATCAAATAATTTTGGCTTTGGTACGTGGTAGCTTGTCTTGTTGCTAAACTAAGTGGCAATTTTAATACATGCACTTCAGTGCTTTTTTCCTCATGCCTCCTGCAAATCGTATCGTGCACTAATTACCAATGCTGCAGAAACACACTGGGGAGTAAGTAGCATTTGCAATAATCAGGCTGCACGGGGAACATCAGAGAAAGGGTAAAACAGCCCTGCAAGCTTTGGAAAAAATTATGTAGATTTCATTAAGTGGTACCACCACTGCTGATTCTGGTTCTTGAGTATACTAAACAATTTTTTTTCCATATAAAATGGTACAAGTTCAGTAGCCCAGATTAATATTTCACTATAGGGAGAAGCTGAACAGCTGATCTTCTGTATGTATTTATCTTGAATGAATAGCTTGTTCACATTGCGGGAAAGAAAAGCAAATGTTAAGAAGAAGGAATATGAAGACACTAGAATTAAATCTGGGAATTGATTGTGAGGGACGTAAGGGGAAGATAATGCTGTCATGGCTGGAAACAGTAAAGGCAGAACAGAATTGAATGCTGTTAAGCTAGGAGTGGTTGAAAAGTCAAGTAAAAACATTAAACACATCATACTGTGCAGACACCCACTATTCTCACAGCTTCTTCTGAGAAGCGGGGGATAAGCACTGAGATCAGGGAAAGCACAGCATTAGAGAATCCCACACCAACAGTGATAAATCCACAGAAGGTGCGGATTCAACTGGAAGACTGATGAGGCAATAGCATCCCTTGTTACACCACTCAGCACATTCAGCTGTCCCATCATCCAGCAGAAACTGAGTGGACACCCCCTTCCCTCTGTCTTTCAGCACCCTACTAAAATGCACTGATCACCTCAGAGGTTTGCAGGGAATCTCCACAGAATAAGAGTAAGCGAAAAAAACCAAAACCCAATGGAACATGCACACAGACTATGGATCTGGTTGCAGATAAGTATGGGGACACTAGAAGCTCCAGGTGCACCAAATCAGCTTCAAGTGTAATAGGACTTACAGCTTGTTACCTATAGCTTATTAGTGTCTGTTTTAAGCTGGTCTGTGACATGTACATAGTATGTTCTCATCTGTCTGCAAAAGACTGCATGAGTGAACCAACCCCTAGCAGGATGGCAGTAAGAGGCATAATAGGAAAAAGCAAAAGCAGAAAGGAAGAGAATGAGCCATAGACACCCTGGTAGCGGGAGCAAAAATGACTGCAAATTCAGTAGCTACGACACTGTGATACTTTCAGATTAAGTACATTTGAAAATATGTAGAACAAAACATTGTGCTGTATTTGAGGCAGTCAACCTCAATTAATAAAAGCCTCCAGAATTCTTCCTGTTAATCATAGAATCATAGAATGTTTTGGGTTGGATGAGACCCTAAAGATCATCTAGTTGCAATTTCGCTGCCCTAAGCAGGGAGGCCACCCATGAGATCATGTTGCCCAGGGCCCCATGCAGCCTGGCCTTGAAAACTTCCTAGGACAGGGCATTCATAAATTCTCTAGACAACCTGTTTCAGTGCCTCATCACTCTGTGGGTAAAGAATGTCTCCAAATATCTTACCTAAATCTCTCCTCTTTTAATTTGACACTGTTTCCTCTTGTCCTATCATCTACCTGTGTAAGAAATTGCTCTCCCTCTTTTTTTATAAGTCCCCTTCAAATACTGGAAGGTCCCAGTGACGTCTTCCCAGAGACTTCTCTTCTCAAGGCTGAAAAACCCCAGCTTTCTCAGCCTGTCTGTCCTCACAGGACTTGTTCTCCAGCCTTCTGATCATCTTCCTGGCCAAGTCTGGATTTGCTGCAACAGGCCCACACTTTTGTGCTGGGGTTCCCAGACTGGATGCAGTACTTCACATGGGGTCTCACAGGGGCAGAGTGGAAAGGTGCAATAATTTTCCTCAACTCTGTGGCCATACTTCTTTTGATGCAGTCCAGGATGCTGTTGGCTGTCTGGGCTGCAATCACATATTTTTTCTTCTCAGTCTAAACAAAAACACAACTTCAATGTCTGTGAGGTTTTTTTTGTTTGTATAATATCAAACATTTTGAATTTCAAAGACGAGGGAATATTCACTATCCAACAAAACTATCTATGCAAAGAGCCACCCTGGCCCTATACAAAACTAACCGGTTTCCAATGGAATAATAGGACACATTTCTTATGGTTTAAAAGAACTTGATTTTGCCCCAGTACAAATCACACCTCTACAACACTTGCTTCAATAACTATGCATGTAAAAGCATTACTTTAGAACTTCACCTTCATTTCCACTTGACTAACTGCTATTCTTTATCGTTGGCTTTCAAATTATCTAATATTTTTTCCTACAATAATAAGACTAAAAATGTAGCCTGACGGCCACTAAATTTTCAAGCCATGCAAATGAAATTAGTACTATGGCTGAATATTCCTTTTTGAGCTGAAAATGATGAGTCAACCATTTTGTCAAAAGACAAACATTCATTCACTAAGCTATTTAACTACTGGAACTTCTACCAAACAGAATGACCGTGGAAGACTTAGACTGTTCCACAGTTTGCCCTTTACTGAATGATTAAAAAGCATAAATCCTGAAAATGAGTAGGAACTGAAATTCAAGGCTTTTGTAGGCATAAATATGCAAAGAAAGAAAATGAGTCTGGTGGAAGAAATCTGATCCTATTGTCTGACATTAATGATAAGAGATGGTTTAGATCTTATGCATTTTCACAATGCCTGTATTTTCCTTTTTCATTCATATTTGAGCTAATACAGATGCAATATGCATGCATATGTCAAAGGTGCTCATTACTTTTGACTAATTTCCTTACTGGTTTATCTTTCCATGACCTACAAAAAATTTCAGAGTTAATCCTAAAAAAGGTGCTGTACCTAATTTTCAAGAAAGTAATTCCTATTTCAGGAAACAATTACAAAAGGTCAGTAATAAAAGGTCCATAATACATGCTTTCTCTAAAACAAGTAACATGAAAAGTGAAGCTTTATTGTCTTTGGACTTACTACAGATTTACTTATGTTAGCAATTATTTAGGCCTCTTCAGCACAGTGCAGTATACTGAGACCAAGAGTAACTAAGAGCAAATGGCTGTCCCATCATAATGCAGTTTCCTGATGTTCAAAGAAAACAGCAAGTTTCAAGTTATTTAGTATTCAAGATTATTCAGTAGGACTCCAAGATCTCACTAAATCACTTCTGTAGCATGGAAGAATGGCAGTCATAGGAAACTGATAACAAGCAAAGACTGAGCTCAGAGTAGATTTGTAAAACAAAGCTAATTCCTTTTATTTCTCTGTGCTCTGCCCAGCCAAAGTACTATGTAAAAAGCCAAAGTACCTGCCAAATCCTTGGCAATAGCAAAGAGGAAATCACAACATAGATGCATTGTCCATTCAGTGCCCCAACTATACCTGACCATGGGCTCTGCAGAAAGCATCATGGGTCAGCTCATAAGGATGGGGACTATCAAATTACATTTAACTCATAAAGGTCCTGGATTTATCTCTGAGATAGTGTATCTCCTCTCACTTTAAGATACACAAGACAGATATTCATTGAAATAAGACTTGGAAAGAACATTTTAATCCAAATTCTTAGAGATGTTTTTTAGGAGATGCATAAGTGCTGTGATAGTAATTTTAAAGCCATTGAGACTAAGGCACAGAGTGATGAAGTAACTGCATTGAGGTCATTGAGCAAGCTATGTGTCCTGGTTCCAGTCGGGACAGGCTTTATTTTTGCAGTAGACAAGAGGGTGCACGGCCAGCACACAGAATTTACTCTATAACAACTCACACCATTGCCAGGGGCAGGGGAAAGGAACTCTTCCAGGGAGAAGAGGTTCCTTCTGGGCATGAAAACATGGCAGAGGGAGCTGTCCGGTATTGCCTATTTAAGGGGGAAGGGATGGTTGGGGGACTGGGGGTGTGGTTTCTGTGTGAATCGTTTCTATTCTTATTCCCTCTGTCATTAGTATTGTTGCTGTTACTGGTCAGTTTCTTATCTCAATGCTGTACCCAGTAAATTGCTCTTATCTCAACCCATGATCTTTGCTTTTCCGGCCTCAAATTGGAGGGCGGAGAGGGAGTGGCACACGGTTTTAATGGAAGAATTAAGTGGAGAATACCGTTCCTAAACCAAGACAGCTGTAATTGGAGTCCAGTGTGAGGCATGAAGGGTTGAGATTCAACAGATCTGCCCAGAGCAAGTTAGAAACAAATTTGATCTAAGTATTTGTTGTATTAGGTCCAGAGGCAATGCTCACAATGTTGCCTGGGCTGTTCAAATGGGTATTATTATATATAACTGTGTATATATTCCCATATATGCTCCTCACTATGATCTTTTTCAGAGCAGGGAGAGGGATCAGGAACCCTTTGTTGCTGTACTGTGGGATATCAGCTTATGACAAGACAACATCAAGGACAATGAAAGTAATTTGGGATGTGTACTCAGTGTTTCTCTCCTATCCTTACTCAGGTACTGCCTCTGGGGGCCCATTAACAATTACACCCCTTCTGTGGGAAGAACAGGGGGGATGACTTTCCCTAGCTTTTCACCCCCTTTTTCTCCTTCAGACCTGTTAAAACAGCTTTTGACAACTTTTAATTCCTGCTGGATGTTCAGGAAAGCATATACTTGTTGCTAAGTCTGCCATTTCTCCTCAGTGCAGTCTACATCGTATTTAGAGTCAGGCCAGAGATTTCTTGGGAGGTCATTCAGAGATCTGCCCTGAGGGTGGATGCTCACAAGTGGCATAGAATATGGGAGAGAATGGGCCAGTTTTTGGGGAAATTCTCTGCTCCAATGGTTTGGCAGTTCACCCTGAACCAATACAAAACCCTGTTTAAAGTGACAGAATGCTGCACTGTGAGGAAAATGCTGTGGCAACTCCAGAGAGGAGCAATTTATTGCAGAGTGCTGGGCCCTGGCTACTCTTTACTGGACTCAGCTCAGAACTAGAGAACACCCTCCAGGGGAGGAGTAGAAAAGCAGACCTACAGGCACCATGGCCTCATTGCAGCTGAACCAGGGGAACAACCATGCCAGTAGCAGTTGCCCCTACACAGAAGAAGAAATCTAAGACCAAATCAGTTTTCTTAGTGAGGAATAAAGAGGAAACAGGGCCCACAGAACAGAAGAAAGAGGCAGGGCCAGAGATAACCACCTGATCCCTATTACCTCAGGAGAGGGTATTTTGAGGACCCAAAAGAGCATCACTGTGTTTTTGGGATAGCTGCTGTGGAGACAGAAGAAATTACACAGCTGAAAACCTTTCCTGGTGTCTCAGAAGACTCTGTTCTTTGAGTGTCAGCAGGCCTAAGTAGGCTTGAATAGGAAACCCCAATTGCCAAGGGATTTTGGAAATCATCACTAACAGGCCTGAAGACAAAAATTTTGGATTATCGGGTGGAAAATGTCCGGATCCCAGCAATGACAGGGTTAATTTTTGTAGTAGCCAGGAAGGGACATAGCCAGGACACAGACATTATTCTATACCACCTCACCTTATGAGGACTCTTTTCTGGGAAGATGGAGTGCCGTCTGGTCCACAAAATGTGTTGGAGGGAGCCATCCGGTACTGACCATTATTGGGGCAAAAGAGTGGTCTATTATTGAGTGTGCTGTGGTGTGTCTTTTTCTCCTGAATTGTCTCTTTTCCTATACCCTCTGTCATTAGTATTTTTGCTGTTATTGTTCATTTTCTTATCTCATTGCTGCTCCCATTAATTTGCTTTTCTCTGAACCTGTGATCTTTACCTTTTGTGGCTCCAGTTGGAGGAGTGGGGGGGAGCTGCATGAGGTTTTAGTGGCGTGCTGAACTGGAGAATACCATTCCTAAACCATGACACCAGAACAGAACGAGAAACTGTAGAAGTCAAAGGCGCTGGATCCACACTGCATCTTGGAGCCGGCACTACCTCAGTGATAGCCCTCCCTGCTCTTTTCTCCTGCTCAGAGATGTCAAATTCTACTCTTTTCTGTCAGAGATGTTTTAGAAACTAATATCTACTGTACTTAAAGAAAAAATACCGCTTTTACTTATGAATGGCTAACTCACATTTACAGAATAAAAAAAAATTAGTATTAATTGTAAATAACTAAAATAGTATCCTTTGACACTTCTTTATGATGATAATTTTAATTCACATGACAGGTTAGGTTACAGTATTTGTATACTGGAAGACAGTTGTGCAATGTACAATATAAAAAATCTTCCTGTAATTTCAATATTAGGCAGAATAAAGGAAATGGCCTTTTAAAAATTATATTAAGTATCATTCTAATGCAAAGAACTTCCAAACAATTCAAACTGCTTTAGCAGTCAGTCAGGTGAACACAACAATGCAATTCAAAAATTGATCTCTGGCTACAGCTAAGCATTTAAGTTGACCAAAAAAAAACCAACTAAGAAGTTTAATTGTTCGTGCATTTTTTAATTCCTTAAAGAGAACAGTGAATCCTGTTTTAGCAACATAAGTTGGGGGGACATCTGTGTTATTTTGAATGCTTCTGTATTCACCTGTACTTGTGTGGAACCCTGGCAACACCCTTCATAAAGAACTAAATTGAGAAAGAGGTTAAGAACAGTTGGCAGTTATTCTGGCAAAGGCAATTTTTTATAATTCTACAAGGATTCTGATTATTTTAGTAACGATGTTCCTTCGCCTGACTCCCTCACTAAGTCTTTTGTCCTCTTCTGCATCTAAACAGCAATTGTGTACAAACTGTTGAATATTTAAAATGGAAAAATGCTACTCAGTCTTTAATATATGTGGCAAATCATTATATTGGTATTCACTGCAGTTAATCGTGATGCATTTATTAATGTGTAAATATCAGACATTTCCTTTGGCATTCCACTCTCCGTTTGCAATTCATTAACATACTGTTATTTTAAAATATTAGTCTCTAAGAAGACACCAGATTTTCATTGGACTGGTCTCACAGTTGAAAAAGCATTTTTATATTCTGAATGCATCAAAACAGCAGAATCACTAGGCAGTCAGTAAGTGGGATTCACTGAAACACAATGTTAGTTCTAATGGATGGATGATTGTGTTTGGTCTTCAGAAACTTTGAAGTATAGGTAAGTCTTGATCACACAAATTAATAAATCCTAAAGCTGGAGTTAACAATAACCATTACACCCAAATTCTGCAGCTTAGCCCAGCCAATTTTTCAAAAGGTCAGGTTGTGAACTGGAGAAGATCAGGGAGGTCCACCGCATAGCTTTGTTGCCAGGCATCTCTCGTCTGGATTGTTGCAGGCATTTATTAGTATTCGTCAGCAGACTCAACAAAGCAAACAAGAAATTCAAGCACGAATAATAAAATGAAATGCTGCTATATAACCCTTTGTCATTCAGCAAATATGGGACTTTTTAGCTACATTGTTCCTAAACCTGGGTTACTACTTTAATTTTTCTCCACAGTGCTGACTGAATGAGTATGCATGTGTGTTAAATGCAGAGCTCCCTTAACAACTGCAGGACTGCCATTTAATCTGTTGGTAGATGGACCATTTCCTGTGGGAACTCCAGCTATGATTTCCAGATCCACCAAATAAATCTCAGATTAAGATTCCAAATGAAACCTGCCTTTGGCAGATAAAAAATGTCAAGATGGATATAAACAGTAAAATTATAAATTATCTAGGTGTTGCACGATGACTTGATGTGCGTTTTTTGTTTACACTTTCCCTGATATCACAACTATACAAGGCATTCATCAAATGTCACACTTTCATAATACTGGAGGCATCATTAAAACTGTTTGGCTAAGGACCTTGAAGTGTTTAAGCAGTAGCTCAAAAGTATATTTGTGCAAAGTAGAAGAATAAATTTACATATCAGCAGCAGCTCATAAGGGATGGGTAAATATTCTGTTTATCTCTCATTGTAATTCAGGTTAGTTTAAATACAGGGTTTCAGGATATCATTACAGCCTATATGGAGTCATTACATAATTTCCAAACATAGTGTCTGCTGGAGTTTTACTAAGCATGCAGTGTTTATGTTTTCTAAACCAACTAAAAACAAAGTAAACCCTCCCACCCCATTTGTCTTTTGCTATTGTCATATCAGACAATTGCTTTTCACATATAACCCCCTTCTATTATCTAAATCTTAATGATCCAGAACTCCCTTTTATCTAGGCAGGGTCATGTTTCCCCGTGCCCATTAATTATAGTGAAAATTCTCTTATCCAAATGTACTCAACCTCCACTACCACACACAAACAATTAAAGCTTTGCTGAATTAAGAGTTCTAAACAAAATTCCAGGAAACTACAGCTTTAAAAGTAAAGAAAAATATCGCAATTTTAAGTGTCTGACATAAAAGAAAGATCACTCTGCATAAATAGCTGTAAGACACCTTGCCCCCTCATGCTTTACTCCAGTAGTGTTCTACTAAAGATGCAGGTGAATTCACAAATAAGAGTCAGCAACGCACTCTCTGAAGAACCTTTTCATAATAATTTAAAAATATTTTTGCTCTGAACTTAAGCCTCATTCTACCTGTTATAAAAATAGAAGCAATGAAGGTTTCTAAAGAAGAAAATAACCAAATACCTCTTGCACTTGTGCAAGGTCTTCTAAAGTTCCTTCTGAAGCACTACTTAAAAATTACTGTGGTAGTAAGTGCTGTTCTCTCTGAAGTACATTTCAAGACATTCTGAAGTTAGCTGCACTCATACTTTACACACTTAAGATTCAAAGTGCAATACTTCAAGGTGTGCATTCTCCCCATCCTTAGTGCTTGCAGCCCTCAGAGCAGATAAGGCCCTACACGTTTTGAGTGTACCATAAAGGGTTCAACAAAATCATATTCACAACACTGCAGTGAGTCAGGCAAGTACTGGATATCTAGTTGTGCTTCTGATGAGGAGTCTTTCTGCATGCAGTCTGGCAAAAAATGTGCTGTATTCTGCCACTCAAAATGTACAAGGAAAGAAATGGAATGGAAAAAGAATAGATGAGAACTTATATGCATGAAGGCATGATTATATTTACAGGAAAGACCAAGCAGTATTGGATGATTTTTCAGTTATCATTAAGTCATTCTTATCTTCTAAGTTATGTTACACTTTTCCTTCTTCTTCCATGGCAGAGGTTTTCTTCATCTTCCATGCTTAATGTTGTTCAACAGTGACTAGGTTTTACTCATAAAAGTTCATCCTCAGTCTCTTTTCAGCCTTCTACATCATTCAGAGAACCTTGCAACTACTCTTGGCACCTTGCAAAGGGATCTGACAGCACACAGTGAGTTTGATGCTGAAAGCACAGCACACAGCACACTGATCAGCTGAGCCACGTGGGTGTAGAGGACGCTGTCTCTCTGCATATTGTGTAGATTTTTCTGCATACAAACCACCCTTGCAATATTCAGGCCTTCTTTCTTTTCCAAGAAAACATCCCTTTGTTGCTAAAATTGGTAGGAGAGAGGGAGAACAGGCTCACAGTATCTCCTGTTGAGGCATGTAAAAGAAGAAAGAGACTTCACTATGACAAGTATGCTTAATTTTGCTTCTGTTATAGCCTTGAAAGAGGGGCTTTAGATTTACTTTAGAGCGTTTACAGCTACAGTGGGTACATTCTGGAGAAATGGGCAGCAGCACCTTTACCATTAGCTGCTTTTTTACCAACTAGAGCATTTACAGCACCATATTACTCTGGAGGCTTTCTTTACCCATTCATCTTTGTGTGTGTCAAACTCACACAATAGGAATTCCAGACCAAAAAAGTCCTTGTCATTAATACTGCAAAAACAAATCTACAAAAAAGCACATTAAAACCATTACACAACTAGAAGAGTTTTCTACTTGTAATAAGACAGTCAAAGTTACACAAAAAGATGATTTATTTTACTTAACCTTTGCACGTGACTACATTTCCTCAATTACCATGAATGTGAAACACCCTAAAAACCTACAGCTCACCACCAGATAGAACACCTCCATCAAAAATTTCCCTGCACAAGCTGATTCTGCAGTTCTGTTCCAATCTACATTACCACAGCTCTTTAAAGCTAGTCTCCTCTGAACTAGTTTCCAGACATGCAATTTTGAAGTATATTTACAAGCTGCAAGCATTCTTTTAAAGATACATGGAAAGTGCCTATATGGATCATAACTAAAGTTGCCATCAAATTCTGAGAAGTGAAATTGGTTCGCTGACATGCAATATATGCTTCAAGTAATGGCTTAGCAATATATACATATTTATTTCTATGCTGGAAAAACATAATAACCACCTTTTAAGAAAGGAAACAACTTCATCATTTAAAAAATCAATCTGTTAATTTGTCTTAGGAATTCACAAATAAAAATTATACAATGATTTTAATTCTGGAATCAGCAAAACTCTAATTTTGTTCTCAAAACAGACCAAACAACACTTAAAATTCTAAGCCTTCTCCTAATTTCTGCCCTATCCTTAAAGCCTGGATGCTTACAAATATGACATAAACCAAAATATTACAATAGTTAAAGACTTTATAATACAGAAGTATAGCTGCACCTAATTAAACATGGTACATGAGTCAAATAAGACACAAATTTACCTCCAGCATTTGCACACTCACCACTTTCCAATCCTGGTAATGCTTTTGAAAAAGTGCCATATCAAGTCTTAAACATATATGTAAGAAGAGAAACCATCCAGTTTCAGGTTCCCTCTTGTGTTTTCACAGAATTAATGTTTGCACAGTTCCCATCATGCATGGAAACCCTACTGAAGTAACAAGTCTTGCCCCAATGCAATGTGCTTCTCCACACCCACCATCACTGCAATGCAAAGATAGGCACCTATTTGCCAATACAAGTTTATTTTCATAATTGAATACTATTCTAGGCTGTCCAGCTTGGATCCTGAATATTTTTCATTTCTAAGCAGTACAGTCCGCACTGGTCTGCTGCCAATGTTACTGGTACATTCTCTCAAGTATCATTACAGGGAAATGAAAAAAGGCATTAACCTTCTATTAAAAACAAGAGAAAGAGTACATTTAAACTAGATACAAACACAAAATAACAAACCTTGCACACAAACTGTTCTTTAATTCTTCCTAATAGAACAGAACAGTGACAAAGTCTTCAATCCACACAGAAATACTATACTCTAAAAAACTCGGAAAGTTAAAAAGAAAATCTCACCTTTCAAACACTTCAGATACACTCCTCTTAAACACTACCTTCCTTTCAAGTATTTTATTTTATAACCTTGATTAACAGGTTACACATTACCCCACATAACCACCATAAACTTACCACTTTGTATCTGTTTTTTCTATTTCTTAAAATTCTCATTGCTTGACTGAATTTTCATCTAGTCAGATAAATTTAATGTTGGATTTGCTTTACCATCCTTATTTGTTATTTGTTGACAAATAATGTAATCTCCAGTATTTCAGTATGCTAATAAAATGTTTAAATAATTAAACATTATAGGCTTATTCTAAACCCAGCTTTTAAACTTCCAAGTTACATGAAAGGAAAATCTAAATACAGTACAGTACCAACTGCACGAAGGAAATATGTGAAGATGACAGAGCAAGCAGGAGACAAAATAGTACACTCATCAGCACACACATTTACACAGAAAAGGAAAAATTGCTGTGCTTAAGTAATACAATGAGAAAATGCACTAGAATATCTACCAAGCTCACATATTATGTTGCTGAAATTGACCTATTATCTTTATGATAAGGGAATGTAATTTAGCTGTTAATACCCAAATTAAATTCTAAGAAAAAAACTTTGTCATCCACACCAGTATGATGAAAAATTTACCCATAATCCCTTTTTCTAACTTTGCCAGGAGCAAAAGCACAAAGAATTACATGACTTATTAATGATTCTGCTAAATAAAAGTGTATAAATTTTACTTTGATTTATATAACAACTTCTGTTGGATACATGAAGTGTTAGCTTGGAAGAAGCAGCTGTCTAAACAGCACAAAATACTGACTTAATGCATCAGAAAAATAATACACATGAAAGTCAGTAGCTACTCAGTTTCAAAAATATCTCTGAGCAGTAGCAGAACATAATTTCTTGCAATTAGACAGAATATATTTCACAGAGAATCACTTTCATTTGCCTACTTTGGAAATCTTAACCTTTTGAACCATTCTTAGGGTATGCTGACCCCTAAAGGTCTAAAAATACTAAACCTGATTAAGCCATTACTCGTTTAAATTGTCAGAATACAATTCTCCACTAACTTACATCACCATGAATGTTTTTGTTTACAGAGTATATGATTCAAAAAACTTTTGAACTTCACTCAGTAACAGCTCAAAATGCCATAAATTAAAAGGGGTTTATAAGTAGTTTATTTTACAGACTAATATAGGTAGAAATTCCTTTACATATGAAAGAAAAGTATCACCTACAAAATGAAACATTTCTTCTTTCTTCTAAATAGACTCTCCATGAGAAATTTGACATTTATTATCTTTTGAGAGAGAATATATAGCATAAAACTCAAAAAAAGGAAATGTACAAGAAGCTATGAGGCTCTGATATAGAGGGAAATTTTGATGTTGACACACCTAATCCATTTTCGGATTTTTTAGCCTACATAGAGTCACTTACTAGCAAAAATCCACTCTCAAGTGAGGAACTCCTTTTTATGTCTTTCCCTTCCTTCTACCAGTCACAATTTAGTCATAAGCTACTTCTAAAAATTCTCTTCTACAAAGTCAGCCAGTCAGTCAGTTATGAATGTACTCTCAAATTTAGTCGTTTTTTTTTCCCCTTAGGTTTCTGTCATGAAACATAGAAGAATGTATCTGAGAACAATTATGTCTGGTCAATCAACTAAAAATAAAAAAAGGTACTTGCATCCTGATGAAAATGAAAACTCCACCAACTGGAGAAGCTCCAAGTTAACCAAGGTCACCATTATCTCCAAGCCTTACCTTACTGTCTAAATTCAGCTGAGCTACAAATGAGAAACTCATTAATATTAGTAGATGGCTTAATCATACCCAAGCCAGGTGTGAATAGCCAAGAAAATTTCTTTAAGACAGATTTTCAGATTTATTGCTAACAAAAAAAAAAAAAAGTTGGAAAGTAAAGTGCAATGTACAGACTAAGAATTTAAACAAGTCTTCTGAAAGTTGTACAAAAACATTTTCAATAATCCAGAAAATAAAGGTGAAGCTTTGTATTCATGTAGCTGCTGTCTAGTTATTTAAAGTTCTTTTAAGGAGCAGTATGTGGTTATTGTTTTTTTTTTCTTTTCTTCCAAAGTCAGTCATATATCAGCAAGAACAAACACACTCCAGTCACTGCCTAGCACTGGTATAACACCTAAGGTTCCTTATTAATATCTTTAAAGTCCCTACCTTTTGACCAGTTCTCCATTTGTTCCTCTGAACTTGTTTGATCTGGCACTGAGTTGAGTTTTTGCTTGAAGGTTTCAGAGCTAAAATAAAACAAACTCTAGATAAATAAACTTGAAACAATATAATACACCTATACTTTGCCTTCATTTGACAGAAAATTTACAAAACAATTTATTTTAAATATTTATAGCAGCACAATGAATTCTGCATACTTTAACAGCCAGGGAAAAATTATATTTCTCAGTAAAATATTTTTTCTTCACTCATCTAATTTTTATAATTGTTTGGTTCAGCTTTCTGTTGCATGTGATGTCTTTGTTGAAATATTTATTAGTTTGGTTTTTTCTTCTAGAGTCTGGTCTTGGAAGTACACATTACTGAGCACAGCCCAAATCACACCAAGCAGTTCTGCTGCAGACAACAAGACTGCTCCCTTTGGCAGTTATTACAGACAGTAGCATGTGCTTCACTTCACAGCATTCTTTCTCTACTTTTAATTTCCTAGATAAAATACAGGTAAAGTGGTCACTCCAACTCCGAAGTTCTTTCTGAACAGCTAAATAATGCATCCCGATATTTGCATGCATATTGCTTCAGACTATAGTTAATTACATAGTTGCAATATTTCATATAATCAAAGATCTTCAAGAAGAAACCTCCAATAAGACTTACAATAAAATGCTATGTCTACCATGCATCATTTTGAGTGTTAAAATATATGCTCTCTTATGTGTTAAAAATTTAGTTATACTTGGTATCGCAGGGAAATCCAAATAAGTTTGTAATCTTGGTAACATAGTAAGCTTATCACAAATTGTATTACTTACTCATGCACCTTTTAAAAAAATATTGTATTAGGAAAATTTTTATCCTTAACTATGTATTGTGCTAATTTTGTATGTTTTCCCTGCTGCATTTTTTAACGTTTATTAAAAAGATACATGTGCCTTGAAGATACAGTCACTAGATTATCAAAACACTCAGACTGTTGTCATTGTGCTGAAAAGTGTAAGAGATTAAATTAAAAAATTAAGTACCTATTTTACAATTCAAGCAAATTATACCAAGACACATATCCTAAATAATAAAGCAGCCAGAGAAATTATTTTGCCATAGAACAGCAGAAAAGCAGATTATTTCATTTTTATATTTAAAATTGCAAAAATAATTGCACAAACACTTTAGATTCAACACCAACACGAACACCAAATATTCAAGAAATACATATTTAGCTCACATTTGTTGTTGACTATAAATCTGCATGATAAAAAAATGCATAGGATTTGATGTGCTTAGGCCTTATCAAAAAATAAAAAGTTCACCTCATATCGCAGAACACTGAGTCCCTTAAAAGAATCCCTCAAATGAAGCTGTACGCTTCTTCTTCAATTCTGTGTAACTGTGTTGATTTGAAGTTGGCAATCTTTTCCTAAGTTCCTCATTTACTTTTGGATTAGCTGAAAATATAGAGGGTTATTAATATCAAGAAATAGGTTTCTGTCAATGAAGCCATTTCCCTACATATTGCACAAAAAGGTTCATAATAATTGCAGTATTTTAATAAGATATTCATATAGCAAGACATGAAGAAAATATGGTATTTAATAACCTCTGGAGTATTTTAAAACATGTCTTAGGGCCTTAATGTGTCTAGTAATATACTATTTAAAACCATAATTTTATCCCTCCACAATATACAGTCATTCTTCCTCGCCATTTACCCAGCTAATGAATGCCAGCAATTAGTAAAATGTAATCCCATTGCACAATCATTTTAATGCTTTTAGCACTCAGAAAAGTAAACACCAAATTAATACTGCTCAAGCCATATCAGATCCTAGCTGGAAGCAAGCAATTATAGTTCAGCTCCTCAGGTGTAATTAAATGATTGGAATGATTTAGTTCCATAAATGCAAGTTAATTCATAAGCAAGCAACAAATATACTGGGAGTAATTACAAGAAACATTGACAGTCTAAGCAGGGCATGTGCCTTTCTGTACCTGATATAGGAAAATGCTGCCCTCTCCCGGAAATAATAGACAATGGCACAGGAAAAATTTATGACTGAAGTCAAGAGGCTCATTTTACAGTCACTGTCTTCATAGGTGAAATAGGTTCTGTTAACTTATAGGAATTTTCTGGTTTAAACATAGAGAAAATAAAAGTGGTTGATATCAGATTAAGGTCACCTATAGATCAAAGTAAAATGGAAAGATTTCTTAGGGCTTCCTACGATGTGCCAATTAACTTCCTCGTAATTAAAAAAAAAAGTTAGGATACAGAACAAGAAAATATTCCAGACACTAAGTATTTAAAGTGGTTTCTCTGAACACAAATGCTGCAATAGGTTTCTGACTTGTGCACAACACTTGTCCTTCAAGATGTACCTTTACAGAAGGTACCTTGAACATCAGGTATTTTTAGAACCAAAACTTATTGCACCATCATTTTTCAGTGAGTTAAAAAGTCAGCATTTCAAAAATGATCAGAAGTGGCCATTAAGGTTTCCACACAAGGAATTGTCAGAAAAATTGAATATAATTACTATAAATCCTTACTCCATTTGAAGACAATCTGCTAATAATCAGTGTAATAATGAGAGGAAATAAAAAGCTGGAGATTAAAATAAAGTGCATTGGCAGACCGAGACAAAACTGAAAACACAAAATGGGACCATAACCCAAATGCTAGAGGTAATTTGAAATCTAACTTCCTTATTCACTATTCATTTACCCACCTTGTGCTAGTGTAAAACTACTAGGACACCATGAAAGAAAGTGAAAATAAAAAAGAAAATGTCCCTATTGGTTGAATATAAAATGCAACAGTCACATAAAATTGATAGTTAAGTAGAATAATGAAATAACTCTCAGACCTAACTGTCTACAGGAAAAAGAAATGCTTCCAAATGCTGCATATAGCAGCAAAGGTGAAAAATCACACACTGTGGTCAGTATGTATCTGTTTTCCACACAGAGAAAGTTTAGGAAAGCTGATTCAGAAGCATTTCATCAATGTAAAAGCCTTAAAATTGCTCTTTACCAACAGCACTTTGGCATAAAAATATTTATTTTTCCAGATCTTCGTATATTTCAAAACAAACCCAAGCTGTACGCAAATACATTCGGTGTTACTTTACCTACCATGGAAAAGAAAAAAATATTTTAAGGAGTCATATTATTAAAAGTTTAAAATGTACTGCACATTTGCTTTGCCCTTTGATGTCACAGTCCTATTTTTCTATTCAAATCTTGTACACTGTAAGTTAATTGCTTTTGGAAACTACTTATTATTCATGTAAAAATTAATGTGCCAATGTGTTTAAATCCTTTTAAATGACCATTCATGCATCTTTCTTCTTTAAGTACCAATGAAATCTGTCAAAGATATCAATGCAAGATGGTCTTAGACAAAGTTCTAATATAGATTTTTTGTGCTAACATAAGATTTTCATTTTCGTCAACTTTACTTAAATTCCATTAATTTTTTAAGCTGCTTTTAATAAATTCACAAGTAAAAAATTTTAGGCTCCATAGTCTGTCATTTGTGTTCCAGCTGACTTTATGAATATTAATAACAGTGTTATCCTGATTAAATAGGCTTCATATAAAATCCCTGTGAATCCTATAGCTCAGACATCTCATTTTTCCAACTCTTTATGAATTTGGATTCAGACATTAAACTGGAAAAAACCTTAAAAAACAGATTCAATGGTACATTGGTGTACCCTTAAGCAAAAAATTAGCTGTTCTAATGATTCAAATAATTAAAATTGATTGAGCCACATATTGAGATTTCAGGCTTTCTGTACACATGCAACATATTTTAACTCTAATGAAAACATCAACACTTCACAGACAAGGGATTACGAATCTATTATAAAATAATAATACCTGTCCTAATGCTTACCTTAAATAAACAGATGATATAATCTTAAATCTTCATACATGGAGTGCTGATTTGGAGAAGTATTTTCCAAAGAGAAAGAAATTAGTGGATGCTTAATTACATAAGCAACACATGAAATACATGAACATTCTAGTTTACCACAGGAGCCCAGTGAAAAACAGCATTAACTATTAAATGGTTCATACTTCAGGAAAACCAACCTTTTTCTTAAGAATATCAAATTGAAACACACAGGAAATACTAATATTATGCTAGGAGACTCATGCAGTCCCAGTTTCAAACTGTTAACTTCTTTCCATGCTCATATGTTTGAATTATTTACATCTATGACAGACAAAAATGGAAAATTAAGCTTACTCCATTGCCTTCACTTTTTTTTATACAGTGCTAACTGGAATGACTGTTTCCTCATCCATTCAGGAAAATATTCTGTAAAAACACCATTAAAATGCTTTGCCTTTCAGTTCCTTGGAATATGAATGGGTTTTAGGAGAAAAAAAAATCTAAACAAAATAACAGCTTATTCAAAAGGATGTCATACCAATCCTGGGTCTAATTATTCATCAGCACAAGCACTTCAGATGAATTAAATAAAAACAAGAGGTTTATAAAAGTAACATATATCTGCAAGACAGAAAGCACACTGCTTTACTTGAGCAGTTCCAAATGGCTTTCATTACAGCTGTAGCAGAATTTCCTCTCTCTGAGGCAAATTCCCGACCTCTTGAATGTCTGCAGAATAACAGACACTCTACAAAGGAGCACCCCAAGGTAACTCCAACCCCAAAAAGCACCATAGCAACACTAATGCCAAGGCTTTCTCTCCCTGGGCAGCACTGAGAAGTTCATCTTCTAAGCTGGACTTGAGTTACTGAGTTCCCTCCTCAGGAACAGAAAGACTGCTGAGACCACTCTGTGTGGAGACCCAATGACTGCAAACCCCCATTCCTTGGTCTTGCCTTGAGAATTTGACATCAATCACTGAATCATGGCCTTAGCTGCTGTGACAGGGTGAAGATGTTTGCTGCTCTGGACCGAATTCACCCATTCTTCACAAAAAATTCTCCAATTCTGGAAGAGTTTTTCCACAGAGGGCTATCCCACCTGCCCCACCTCTGGTGGAACAAGAGACCGACCCCTCTACTCCTTGGAACAGCACTAAGCCTGTTTTTGTCCCCCTTCGAGGTGCAGTTAACAGTTGCCACTGACAGTGCAGTGATGAGGTACCATATAGTTTATGAGGAGGGAAACAGAGAATGAATTTTACCATTTTCCCATAAGATTAATTAGATTGGCAGAATCTTCTGAAATGTCCTGAAACGTTTTGCCTCGGGGCACACTAAACTAAAAAAACTAACTTAGGAGGGTAGTTTACATAAAAACCAGTTACCTTCTCAAAGCATTTCCCCAGGGAACAAACAGTCAGTTTTCTTAGCCCAGGTGGATGTCAAGTCTTCATTAAATGACATGCTCCTCTACAAAGAGTCCCATTTCCACTCTATCTTAGGAAACTTTATGGCATATTAGAAATCTAAGGCAACTCAAAGTAAGTTAGAACTAGTTTTGGAAAGTTATAAAAACCCTAGTCAAAGGATAACAGAGATAGCCAATTCAAGTATTTTTTACAAATGGAATAATACTCATCTGTTAGATACTTAAAAGCTGTGAAATGAAACACACTTTGATTACAGAGATACTTATTTTATTGTATTGTATTCTATTATTTTTATTTGCTTTTAAATACAAATAGTTCATGCAAAATATTATGTTTCTTTTAAAAAGAATATAAAATATAGACAAGTGGATTAACCTTAGAAATTGATGAATGCAGCATGAGTATTTTTTCAAATTTATAAACTCTCACATTGCTAAAAAGAATTCAAGATTCTGGTTAATAAAAGTAACTTCATTATCTGAAAACTTGATAAAAACATTTCCCCAGAGGGCAGAGTGAAGCAGCTGTCCCTGACTTTTCTTCCCTGCTGATTTTTGACCCAAAAGGAAATAAGACATATTCAGTTGGTTTCTACTAACCTACATAAATAAAAAAGATATGAAGAAACAGGATAATTTTCCTCTGTTGCTGCAGCAGTTTCTTCATGTCATCACTACAAAAATTTCCATCTGGTGCTTTTAATGATGGCATACTGTAGGCCATCATTAGAGCACTTATTGTCTTTGTCATGCTTTTGACAAAAGCACAAGAGGAGACACAAAAATGCATAAAACCAATTGGTTTATAACAGGTTTCACCTATTCCTAAATTAAACTTAGTTGGATAAAGGACAGGTACTTTCCTCTTTATTTTTTCTCCCTAATTTGCTTCAAGGGTCAATTTTCTCTCTGAGCATCAGGAAATGTTTATGTGCATATTAGCTCACCAACAGCCCCCTATCTCTTCTGCCCTCTGATACATTCTCATTTTCACATTAACAATCTTCATTTGTATTTTATTTACTAAACAATCATCAGCATGCTCTGTTGTCCTCTTCCCCAGTTTTGTAGCTGTCCTGTGTCCTCTAATTATTTTCTTTTTCCTTAGTTTTGTCTTCTCTTTGACAATACATGCCTTTTCCTTTCCCCCTGCCCACCACCTCTTTGAAATGCAAAAACACCTGTAGAAAATCTTGTCAAAAGACTATCTCCCTTTATTTTGCAGCTTTTCTCATGTGACACTCTCTTTTCATTCTGTTAATGAAACTATGACATACTTTGATCAGGTTTGAACAGCCAAATCATTTAGCCATCCTTCAGTTTTGTTGTAAACTCTTCACTGGCCTTAAAACTCAGTATTATGTATCATTATATATTATTATAGACAGCCAGATATCAATTTCTAAACATTTTACAACCAGACTGCAATTTCCATAGCCTTTACAGATAGGAACAAATATGTGCACTTTAAACTAGCTGTTGTCTTATCTGGAACCAAAATAATATTTCAGTAGAATCAGCACAACATAATGGTAAGGGCTACCTGTGTATACACTCTTTGTTGACAGGATCCTAGTCAGCAGACAAAGGGAAGTCATTAACCACCCCCATTTGGCTCATCTGAAGTGCTGCATCCGGTTTGACCTGCTCATGGATATCCTGAACTAAGTCCAGCAGGTGATTCAAGATGATTAGGGGTCTGCAGGACACGAGTTATGAGGAGTTTGCAAGAGTTTGATTAGCTGGTTTTAAGGAGAAAAGGCTAAACAGGGATTTTATTGGGTTTTAGTTGCCTTGTGAGCAAATAAAGAGAAGACACAGATCCCAAAGAGAGACAAGCTCTAACACAGAAAACTTAGAGTTATGGATAAGAGAAAATTTTTCACAGACAGGAAGGTCACTGGAACTAGTTGCTTAGAAAGGTTAGAGAATCTCTATAGCCAGATATGGGCAAAACTCATCTGGATATATCAACCCAACCTAACTTTGGAGATTGCCCCATTCTGAACTGGATGATATGCAATTCCTGCCTACCTATTTTGTTATTCTAAAGATTGCAACAAAACAAACCCACGAGAACTAGAATTCCTGTAACAGAAAAAATACTAGCTTGCTTTCTGCTTTACAGGGTAGGTCAGTAGAGCCCCTGACCAACCAACAACCAAACACCAGCGAGACACAACCAAGGACCACCCATGTGGCAGACAGGCTAAATGCCAACAGGGAGGAAACAGTGCAACAGCAGCATGTGTAGAGCATTTTGAGCCCTACTAGTCTCGAGCACCCAATTTTCTTCAGTTTACTACATGACTGGATGATTTAGCATTAGGCTAAATGTCAAATATTGGTTTGCACATCATCCGTCAGTAAACCAAAAATGGACAACTGATAAAGACAGTTATTTTACTGTCTTTCTGAAAGACCTGGCTGCAAGCCCCACAAAATCCATCCTTCCCCCAAACTTGTAAAAATGTCACTGTGGCTACAGAGCACCAAAGCTAACTATGGAAATTATTCAAGAAACATGAGTCTACTGTGCTTATGTTTGCAAAATTAATTGTATAGTATATTCAGTATACTGAAATTCCCAAATCCCCAAATCATAATTTCTTTTGTCACAGAACAAAGTTGCCAGCCCAGATTTTACCATAAAAGCAAGAATAAAATCACAAAACATTATATGCACATGAAAATGTGAAATAGCAACTCAGTGCCAAATTCAAAAACCACTAGTACAAGTTATTTCTGCATTAAGCAGAAATTATGTCTTTGCCAGAAACATTCCAATTCTTTGGCTGCCTTCACAGAAAGAAGACTGAATGGAGACTCCACGAAGAAAAGCAGAAGAGAAGCAGAGAAACTTGATTTATCCAGCCAACTCACATTTCTCAAGGTACCTTCAAATAGCACCATTTTTCCTGACAGTAAAAATAAAAAGCATAAAGGCAACAGTGTGGATATTGGAGCCTGACCAAGAACTATCATGAACACTAAACATGCAGAGGCCTGTCAGAAATGTGCCAACCTTTCAAGATTCAGTCCTGTACATGGGGACTGAGAGGGGCCTGTTGGTTTCCTGCAGGGAAATACAGACCACCAGTTATGTATCTGTCAGGCTGTTTTAAACAGCACAAAAACACAGATGTGCCTCCACGGCTGTCATAAAGCAGCACATCCAGTGCACTCTTTCTACCCAAATAATGCAACTGCTCCAATTCTATACTGTGTGCTGCAGCTGAGGAGAGGAATCACATCACCTGAAATTTCACAAGCTGAAAAACTCAGAGAAATAAAATAACATTGACTCCACATTAGCCCTATTTGTTCTTTGCAAGCAAATTAACAATCCTTTTCTTAGATAACTACCTGAAAAGAAAGCTATCCTTCACTACAAGTGCAATTGCTCCGTTAACCACGCTTGCTCAGCAGTAAAAGCATAGGAACATAGAGTGTTGCTCAGGTGTGAACACATACATTTTGACTCAATAACCACACAGTCTTGCCTGAACTTCAGATTTTTTTTTTTTTGTAAGATTTAGCAACTAGATCCAGTACATAGTGCATTCAGTGACTATGAATAGCAACTTCACCCTTTGTAAGCAAGAAGTGGAAGTTACAGAAAAATGGCACATTTCAGGATGTGTCCAAAGAAGAGCAACAAAGGGGGAAGGGTCTAGAGCACATGTCCTATGAGGAACTGCTGAGGGAGCCGTGATGCTTAGCCTGGAGGAGGAGAGGCTGTGAGAAGACCTTACTGCTTTCTCCAACTACCTAAAAGGAGGCTGAGTGAGGCAGGGGTCTGTCTCTCCTTCCAAGCAGCAAGCAATAGGTCAAGAAGAAATGGTCTCATGTTACATGAGAGAAGGTGCAGATTGGGTATTAGGGAAAATTTCCTCACAGAAAGGTTTGGCAAGATTTGGAACAGGCTGCTCAGGGAAGTAGTGGAGTCACCATCCCTAGATGTGGTACTAGGGAATATGGTCTAGTGGTGGTCTTGGCAGTTCTGCATTAATGGTTGGACTTGACGATCTTAATGTCTTTTCCAACCTAAATGATCCTACGATTTTACATTTGCTACACTCCAACATTTCTGAGCATTTTCAGCCCTTAGGCACTGACGGCGTGTTTTACAACATGCATGATATACAGCATGACTTGTGTGCAGTTGCTTATTTAGGTATGATTACTATGTCAGTGACTTTGTAAAATTAGTCCAGATGCTTCCCTGAAATTTATTGCAATATCAAAGAAATCTGAAAGCTAGCACAATTCAAAATAACAAGCTACACATTCAGAAATGATCTTGGACTACTGGAGAAGAACAAGATATTCTGAGGTGGGCCAAAACTCAATGAGAACCAGAGATCCTCAATGAAATAAATCTGTTGAGAATGTCCAGAATTTAAATGTAAGCTAAAGACTGAAGAGGCTAAATCTGCACCTTAGCAATTGCTCCACTGTTTCCTCATGTTGCACCAACAATGAAAGGTACAAGATTACAAGGAGTCACCACAGACTGCAAATCAGTGCCAGGCAGTTGAAAATCACAGAGAAACAAGCAAACAACAACAAGAAGAAAAAAAAAAAAAGGAAAAAAAGAGGCATTAGCTGAAGTTAGATCATCAGTCACAAACCAGATATTTCTGACAGTGGATCAATTTCCCTGCCAAACTTAAAGAAAGCAATACAAAACATAATCGCATCTCAGGATACCAATCAAACTGCTGCTTTTTTTTTTAACATCATATTTATCCTTTAACTCTTGTTTAGAAAAGACCCAAAACCTTCTCTCAGCTGATATGTACAAAAAATAAGTCAACTTCACCCAGTAGGCAGGAAATTCCTCCTGTGAAAAAAAAAAATCTGTCTAAAATGTTAAAAGTTACAATGGAAAACTTAGTTACAAAAGGCCTTCCAAAGCAAGGTGCAGAACAATTTTAAACACAAGCAGAAATGTCAGAACACACATATGAAAACTCATTTGTGTGTCATTTCAGCCAATGAAATAGTCCTGGTTTTTTTTTAATTTAGTATTTGAATATATGGATCATTCACATTCTTCAGTCTTTTGATTATTTATAATGATATGCAACACACAGAATGAAGAAGCTGGACAAATATGTTTTTTAAAAAACTCATATTTGTTCACTGGATTTTGAAGAAAGTTCCTTTTAAACCCTTAGTAAGCATATTATTCAGCCAAAACCATGAAAGTAATTTACAGTGGAGAAGCCCTAAAGAATTCCTCTGAGAATACAAACTACAAAGAGTTTCATATAAGTTGTGGGTCACACAACTGACAGAAAAACTTCTTAGGGGTTCTGAGTGTTAACATCAGATTCTCTCTACACAGACAAATGGAGAAAAAATCCTAGAAAAATTCAGGACCTAGGAGTATCTTGCAGTTTTCAGCAAAATTATTCTCTTTGGATTTTTTTTTTTTTTTGAGAAGAAAGTAAACAGATGGATGTTTTATTCTTTCTTATGAGTTTATCCTATATTCCAATACCTTGCATTAATTATTCCTTGATTCATCAAGATACATTCATGCTTTCATTGCCAAAACACTTGAGCTGAGACAGCGGCTGAATATTGGCCCCAGACCAGTTATTCCTGGGTGGAGCAGAGAAGTTCTAAATCCATTAACTAGATGAAGGAAGAAAAAGCCTTCCTTCATACTTCTGAAATCCAGGCTCATTTTGATGGCTACTTTCTCTTGCACATAATTGTGCTGAATATTTTGAGGCTTCTTTGTCAGATGTTGTAGTTATTATGTAGTTCACTGTTTGGCATCAGTAGAAGACAAAAAGAAATCAAGACTTCATAGCTGTAGAAGTGTAGATAAAATACAAGATTTTAAAAAAGGGAACATCTGGGTAACAGTTCAAATACTCAGAATAATTCTGAAGATATTCCTGGACATTGTGAAGTTGCAAGACCTGCAGGCTACACAGTTATATCTCCCCTTTCATGCTGAAGGAACACCTGACAAAGTTAGGAATGTGCACTACTGGGGCATCTATGCCTAATAATAACATTAAGAAAACTCCAAAATAACTTCTTCTTTCACAGTCCAACTGAGAGGAATGAAGAAAGTCTACTGAAATATTTTCTGAAACTCATTATAAATGAAAGCAGCTTTTTTTAGTGTACTAAAAAAAGTAACTCCTCACTGTCAAAGGCAAATCTTAACACGTCCAGAATTAAATGTAAAGAAAAAAGGGAAAAGCATCATTTTTCTGGTAGGAGTTATAATACTTTGACACTGCTTTCAGTGGTCTTACACTTCAATTTCTTTTAATTACTTCTGGAATTCAAAGCCACAATATCTAATCAGTTACAGCTGTTCATATCTCTGCTTATCCAAAGAAGGTATTCCACTGTCATCAGTTTTTCAGCTGGACTGTGCATCTGCTGAGCAGTCAGGTTTGGGAAAGGAGGTGTTGTGAAAAGGTTGCTGTTTTTGCAATAACTTGCTGTCTGCCTGAAAAGAGTGAAGTGAATTCAAGTTAATTTACTCATCACACTGAACTTGATGGAGGTGTAAGATTATTTTTGTTTTTTTATCAAGGATACTATATATAAACTAAACCTAAGGAAAAGGTAGTTCAGTATTTATAAGGTTTTCCATAGTGCTTTCAGGACAGATTGAAAAAACACACCTATACTCAGACATCCATTAATAGTCACCTTCCTAAAATGCTGTTCCTAAAGACATTTGAGAAGTCCAGAGACCCCACGCTCTGGGGTCATGCTCTGATCACATTTTTCTTTAATCAGATGAGCAAAAGGTTTTTTTCAAAACCTTTCTGATAACATCTGATATTTTTTATGAACTTCTTTATAACTGAACTTTAACATTAACCTGAATGAATTTCTATAGCATGTGGAACAAAATTTTTCTTTTATTTACAGTATAATTCCTGCATTACTAAACAGTGACACTTTCACACATAATTATATTCTACAGGATTACAGTTTAAAAAAATCCATCACTGCCTTTATTGCATGTGGGATTTTTAAGAGCTGAAGATGTACAGATAATTCTTTATTTCCCCAACCTCCCTAATGATCTGAATGCCTGTATTATTGGAAAGAAAGTGTCATATGTTACACTAAAGGGATTCTCAATAAAGTACCTAGTTTGATTTTATTATTTTGGTTGTTGCTAACTTTTAAGGTAAATTTGGATACAACTGGAGGGGAACCTCACTATGAAAGCAGCCTATGCTATTTATAGTAAGTTTTCTCTCTAGTGCAAGACAGTGAATGTTTGCCAAAAGAATTGTACATCCAGGAGGGTTTTTGAAATATGAAAGATACTTTTAAACTATGAAGAGAATTATAATTTTTGCCTAATATTTAGTAACCTTCAGATACTGTAATTCCACTTCAGATCCTAGAAAAACATTCCGGAGACAAATATTAGTCTACCACTGGATAGTGAAGAGGAGGAACAAAATTACATTTCAAGGGGAAACTGTTTTAATTAGAGTTACCTTGTACACCTGCACAGCAGTCACCTTCAGTACATTGTGCGAAGGGTTACACCCCACAACTCTGTTTATTCTCGCTGCTATCAAATTTTAAGTCCATAAAGCAAGAAGCTCAAGATTGCGCCCAGGCATATTTAGATCATCCTCCATTTATGCTGCTGTAGTGCAGAAAACTAACTTAAACACCCTTAACCAGTTGACTATACATGCTGCAATAACAGTCTCTGGAAACACCCAGGGCACCCTAATCCATAACCTTTATGACAAAGGAATCCTTCATGGATGCTTCATTGCTTTGTATTTCAGGATACATGAACCAACAGGTGGACAGGGTCCATTACTGCCCTTTCATAATTGCATTGAATCGGGAATTTTCTCACTATGATCCTGAAAGAAATCCAATTGTATCAAAAAAGGAAGGTGAATCTACTCTCACAAGTAGTTGTACTTCTGTACAGCTATTTCTGTATCTGTACTTCCGCAGACTAATCAATTTTCAGCATTTGGAAAGACAGCCTGATTACATGGAAGAAGACCTCAGTGATCTCATCACCAGCCCACCAGATAAAAGCTGCCTGTGCAGAAGCTTACCAAGCACTATACCAGAACTCCATAGTTGTTAAACCACTCAGCATGCAAAACCATTTACCCTGAATCCTACCTGAGGAATCAAAGATCAGATTCTGACCCTGCAGCACTGGCCCTTCCTTGACTGAAGCAGAACGAGCTACAAGGTTATAAAAAACTTACAATTCTGGAAGAAAACAAAAGACCATTTGTAATGCCAGCACTTACCTGGAAGAGCTGCTCAGTGACATCAGTTCCTCATCCTACAGTTGTAGAGTCACTACTCATTGCCACAACTCTCTGACGTAATCTAACTGTGTAACATTGTGTAACAGACTGAGTAACAGTGCAAATTCCTGACCTCAGTGACACTGGTACTTTGACAGAAGCCCAAAAAGCTGGACTTTGTAAAAAGCAACAAGTGCAGAACTCCTTGCTGTAAGTCAGTCAGTTGATAAAGTCATGTTTTCGAAGTTACCACTTGTGAAAAATTCCCAGCTTGACGAAATACTCGTCAGGTCTAGTACCTTTTTTTTGTGAAGTGGATGTGATGTCAAGGACTCTGTTTTTTATTGTCTTAGGACTCAAAAGCTCCAATACACCACACATGGAAAACTCATCACTGAGCACTACAACTTATTTATTAAATGTGTGTGGTAAGGTGAATGGCAGCCATTTCAGTTCACATATTCCAAATTCTGACTTGAAATCCAGTTACTGAGAGGGTGTCCTCTTCCTCAGTTCAAGCTGATTCAGCTGAGGTACCCGACACAGAGACACTTTTGTGAGAACCTAGAATCCATTTTATTGTCCTTTCCAGTCTGAAAAATAGTTACATTTCCTTCTCTTGAAGACATACCAGAGATTTGATTCTAGAAAAAATAAGCCTTCCTGATAGGAAGTAATTTATTACAGAAATGTACTCTTAAATCATGGGCTCTGCCATCTACGTGACATTTGGATCCATCAACTACATCTCCAGCACGTGCAAGACCCTTTGAACAAGGCCAATCTAATTTCACAGTGTTACAGTGACAACAGATCCAGCCTCACTCACAATCCTCAAGTAAGTTTTGCATTAATCTCTACTTAGCAAAGGTATGTGAATTTGGCTACAGATAATATATGGGAGGATGCTGAGAGCATTGATACCTATTCACTCCTTTGAACACCCAAAACTACTCCAAGATCTAACATTATAATGCAAGTAAAGAATGTGTAGTAGGAAAGATGGTGCCTATCAGTTTCATTTTATTCACTTTGCATTTTCTGCAGTAGCAATGTGTTTTGCAAGTGAAGGGGTTTCCTTTTACTGACCTTGGCATTCATCAGGACCATACTGTGATTTATATAGAGAATTCCAGGCCTTTATCTGATCTTATAAATAAATGTAAAATACATAAAACAATTATCCTAGTGTAAAATTGAATTTTATCTCTCTGTAATCAGCTTTTGTCTATGATACATATTTCTATGTTTGAATACAATTCAAAATTAATAATAGGTATAATTTATTTTCTGACTTTTCATTATCTTGACATTTTAACAATCTTTTTTTTATATACTCAGGCTTTAGTTTTATCTAGGGCTTCAACCCCACAGTTCCTTTCTAGACATGTACAATGTGTCTTTCAGAATATCCATTCAAGGAATAAGCCTGCTAAAAGAACACACTGGCCATTTAACAGACCAAGAAAAATTAAAAAGAGCAGGGCTTTATAACAAAGAAAAACACCAGATTAAGAGAGAAAATTTAGCACTGCATATAAATGACAGGAAAAATCATGTATTAGAAGAAATCACAAGTTACAGTGAAGAATTAGAAGTAAAAACTAGAGTTCTGAAATTGATAATTCTGGAAAATCATTAACAGACAGCTTAGATATAATTTTTAATAGCTAAAAGAGACAACCAAGGAAATCTTTCTATTAAAGGGCAGTCACAACTTCATATTGAATTTCATAGCATTAACAATTTAATATAGAGATTAGTCTTATCTGGACATGAGGCTTTCAGTACTTTACAAGTAATTTTTTGGCCTTAAATGTAATTTATACATATTCACCAATCTAATAGTTTACTTTCTTTTCTTAATTCAATTAATTAACTTCAACTAACCATCCTCAGTGTTTTACTACCTCAGATATACACATGTTGACTTCAAGAAAGTATGTCTCAAGTCAAGCTCTCACCACCATGTAAGGTTTAAGTAGACTTCATAAGCAAGTGCTACAGTTTACACAGACAACTTCGTTTAAATCAAAAAGCTCAGAATTAGAGATGGTCAGACAGGAAATGAAAAAAAAAAAGACACAAACATACACAGTACAGCATGAGAGAATATCGTAGAAGGATTGTAATGAGTAAATACAAAGAATGCCATGACCATATGGGCTGACAGCAGAAGTGTCCCTTTCCATGCAGGCCACAAAGTCCACGGCCACTCTGCACAAAGCCAGAGTGGCCCCACCACAGCTGCAGCACTGGGATTCCTTCACGTCTGCAGCAAAGGAAGCTGCTCACTGGGCCTTTGTGATTACAGGAGGAATGTGATAACCACGGTGGTCTAGACTGCTACAAGTAAAAACAACCTGCCCCAAAATGAGTGGTCCTTGGTCTGAAGTGGCTGCGGTCAGGATGAGGCATGTTTAGGAGGCAGTCCCTCGAATACCTTGTGATAAACACATGTGGAGAAAATAACACGAAAGAACAGTGTAGTTAACTGAATAAAAGGTTAAAGAAAATAAACAGTATTTTTGCAGCTTAGCATTTATTTGTGAACTGCTGGTGCAACTCCATGCTTGACAGAAAAGCTATGAGGCTTTTGGTAGCTTGACAAGACAATCTACAAGCTTGAATGAAATGTTCAGCTTAAGGAATTAGAATAAATCTGATGACTGATGTGCTACTGAACGTGACAGACTGTCATCTGTTTTAAACAGGATCTCTGTAGGATGTACTGAAAGCAAGACTTTCCCATTACCTTAAACATACTAAGACTTTTCCCAATGAATTCTGGCTAATCTATTAAGATAGAAGATCTCCTCAAACTCTTGGTATTTCAGTAAAATAATGAAATAGCCATTTGGTTTACTTGCATAATTAATTCATGCTGACACTGTACTTCTGTGATTAATTTGCAACCAGTCACAAATGTATACAATAAAAAAAATTATTTCAAATTCCTGAATTAACTATAAAATTATAAAATATGCACAATAACAGATTATTGTGCAAAAGCAGCTTATCTAAACACTATTTGTACACAGACTTTCACATGTAGAAATATCAAATTGTTTATCCGTTATCAAAGTGGATTTCATACAAAAATAGGTACAGCTTAATAGCTTTTGAAAATCCAGAAAAAAATATCAAAAAACCTACAGTCAAATGGTATTACAACACGTAGTTAGTGATATATTTAAAAAAACAAACAACCAACTTTAGTTTCAGCTTGGCCTAAAATCCTAAAGAATTTTAAACCATTAATTTAATGATATAGAGATACACACATATAAACAATGTAAAACCACATAAAAATCCTTGGAATGTAATTTATGCTATTTTAAAAAACATATAAGCAAAAAAAACTTTGGCAAGATCTAGGCTGAAACAAGAATATCCTTCCTCTACATAAACAGTCCCTGTAGGAATGACTAAGGTGTTTTACCATCTCCTTATCTTAGAGATAATGACTCAAATCTGTCCTACAAACACAAAATATGAAAAAAAGGACTTCGTGCCATCCACCTGGAATCTGTACCTTAGATACAGGGAATGGGCAAAACTGCTCACTGGTGGATAAAGCACAGTAACATCAGTTTGAATTGATGTTTTGAACAATGTATTTGCAAAGCTGAGCAGGGAAGCCAGCACAACTCCTCAGCTCCAAAGGGGAATACAATCCCCCTGCAAAGGGGAATAAGAATGAAACCACCCCCATTGTCATTCAACCTTCAGAAAAGGCTGTGTCAGAAGTGTATATAATTTAAAATACATTAGCTAGCAGGTGAATTTCCCTTTTGGTTGATTAATTGGTTTTCAATTATAATTTCATATAACACATTTCTAAGCATGAAGAGTCCACATTGTTTAGCTCATAAATGCAAGTTTTAGACTGATTTACCTTGCTAGTTCTCCTTACTGCTATACCAGAGCACCACAAATACTAGTAATTGGCCCAGCAGAAAAATGGTTTCTAGGCATGAGCCAGATTGCAAGTATAATACCACATGTATTTTACTGACGGAATAAAGATTTTGAAAGATGCTTTGCAATTACAGCTTATGAGCTTGTAAATGAACAAATAAATAGCTAAACTCAGAATATTAAAGCTTTGCCCACTCCTGCTGCCAAGATACAAATTTAGGTCATAAAAAAAGTTCAGGACCTCAGTCAAAACAGTTTTGCTTATAAGACTTCAGCTACATCTCCCTTTGTCCCTCATTTGCACACAGAAACCACTTAGACCTCAGAAGACCAAGAGATGTTTTCCAAACAGCTGTTTTACATCAGTACAGAAGATCACAAGCCTCTGCACAAGCTAATGTTTTGTTCTGTGTTTGGCAGGAGTCCTTTACATGTCTCAGTTACCATAATCTCCTTCCCCACATAATGTAACCTGTTAACAAAAACCACTGTGACAGGGATAAAATGTCATGCTAGAGGCAACTATCAGTAGGTCTTTGAGGTCTATGACTCTATACAGTCAGCAGAAAAATGTATTATGCTTATATCAGAATTACAAATTAATCTGTTTCAGTTACCACCTGTGATCCTTTGGATTGATAGAGAACCAGAGCCTAGAAGCTCTGATTCCTCCCAAAGCTTTTCACAATTGCTAGCTCTACATTTCTATCATCTTCCCTGGGTCAAAACATCAGTCCTCACTACAGCCTTTGCTATTCAACATGTGCTGTACTTCCCTGCTGAATGCTTCAGGCAGTATACAAAGTCTCTCAAAGGACTCAGGTGCTGATACATAAGGAATGCTGAACACACAGAGGTGGTCTCCACTTTCTTCAGAGCAACTGCCAAATTCAACTGATGCATCAAGCACAGAAAAACATTGGTTATCAGTCATCTTTTCATGATGCTCTCCACACACTGGCAGGTGCAAGACTTGGTGTTTCTGTATTTTGTTTTTTAAAAACATTTAAAGGCCAAGTTTAATGAAGGCTTGTCTTATTCCCCTCACCTTTCAATGACCAGTATATCTACTCTGTTGATTTTACCACTCATTTTATGCATCATATGAGATTATTAAGTTCTTCTTTTGCTTTTAAGGGCAAACATTCATTGGAATGTAATTTTCAGAACATTTTGTCTTTTCAGCTCTACCCTGTATTTCACTGAAAGCTTTACTGTCAAACTTCTGAAAAAAACTCCCTCATCTGCAAAGAAAACATCCTTTTAACAAGAACATGAGCTAAACTTTGTAATCATGCCCTTGAGAGGCAGAGGTAGCTTATTTTCATAAACACTCAAGTAAAATACTTATATTCTGCTACAGCTTCCTATTTGTGCTAATATCACTGCCTCTGGTACTAACTAAATCAAAAGTCAAAGAATACAAAAACATGATGGCTCAAAACAAAAGGGCATGATCATTCTTGAACAAAATAATGGTGGCTTAAGACATCACTAATGCCAAATATATATGTTGCAACTTCATTCACATGTGAGAAGTCACTGCTGCATAGAAGTAAAATTTCTTCTAAATTACTACTAGAATTTTAAAAATTGAGACTTGCTTATGTAAATTGTATCTATATAAATTTAGAAATTCCTCCCTTACAAATTTAAGCTGCATATCCATCTGTCTATCATCAATGCTGCTACAAATTTGCTTTTCATAACACATTTTAGAAAAGAGTATCTTTACTATTGAAAAGATATGTTTCTACTTGTACTGACTCTGGTTTGGATGTCATTAATTTCCTTTGTAACAGCACACATGGTATTTTGGTGTTTTGGGGTTATGGCTAACACAGGGCTGATAACATACCAGTAATCTGAATATTGCCTACACTGCTTCCACAGCATCAAGGCTTTTGCTTTCCACCAACTCTGTGCCTCCAGAGAGTAGCTTGGGCACGGGCAAGAAGTTGTGAGGGGGCAGAGCTGACCCAAACAAGCCAAAAAGATATTCCACACCATAAAATGTCACACTTAGCAATGGAAACTGGGCAAAGCAAAGAAAGGGGGTATGCAGCTTTTCCTCCAAAGCAGCAGCTCTCTGAGACTGGCTGGACCAGAGCGTGCTGCAGGTGCGAGGTGGCAAGTGACTCCATTTGCACAAATTTTTGGTGGTTTTAGTTTTGGTTGGTTGGTTTGTTCTTTCTTCTTTTTCCTTTGCTTATTAAACTGTCACTGTCTTGAAACATGACTTTTCTTCCACTCTCCTTATTTTCCTCCTCAGCCTGCTGGGGAGAGCAGCAAGTGAGCAGCTGTGCTGGTGTTTAGCTGCTGGCTGGGGTCAACCTCACACATGACTTCATTTTTTCCCACCAAAGCACAAAGATGTTTATAGCTGTGATTTGTGTCTGATTTTTTAAAAATGCACTGAATCAATGACAAATTGCAATACCGTCCAAAGCTTTCTGTCCGGACTGTAACAAATAATTGGGTTTGAATGACAGGAGTGCTGTAATACTTTGCTACCATGAACCTAGCACAGTGTGGATTGGAAGGGATCTTGAAGATCACCTATTCCAACCCCCTGCCATGGCCAGGGAAACCTACCACTAGATCAGGTTGCTCAAAGCCCCATTCAACTATGAGCCATGTGAAAGAAAATCTGTAACTTCATTTTTGCAAATCATAAGGAAAAGCAACTACTAAACATTAAAACAAATAAAGCAAACAAAATGATACAATTCCAGCAGAATTCTAACTGAACAATTTATTTTTGAAAAATCCTTTCACAATCTCACTTCTATGTCCATTTCCTAACATCTGAATTCCAGTTTAACACACATAATGGACAGCAGGTAGAAACACATTTCCAAAGATTATTTCAGATTGCAACTTAGCCCAGTATTCATATAATCATCAGACAAATCTTCAGGCTTTAAGAATGACTTAATTTTTCTTTTGAGATTTAAGGTACAGTACAGGAGTGTTACTGTGCAGAAATATTAGTCAGAGAAAAAACACCAGGGACCCACACCCTCCCCATTGTTTTGAAATGTAAACAGTAAGACACTTGGAATTTCAAATAAAAAATGCAGGCATATGTTATAGAAATGGCGTACCTGTAACAATCACAGAATACTACTAATCTCTCAGATATTTCAAGTGCCGACTTACTGGAACAAATCTAGTAAAAATCCCCACAAGAACAATTTATGTTATTATTATCCCTCAAAAAATTTCCTCCTCTCTCCCTTTAAAATGAAGAACTACATTTCAAACTTTCAAGTAAAATTAGCATCTTGCTGTTTAAGAACTGTTCTAACACTAGAGTAATTTGGCTACATACAAGACTGCATCAGGCAAATAGATTTCTAAGTAAAGTTACAAAAAACTTGGACATTTTTTACAGTTCTACAAGTGGCCGACAGAAATATCAACAAACCCAGTCCATGGTATCATGTAGTTGAGCCACGTAACACAGCTCAGGGCTGTGGGTGTGGACACAGAGTGCAAAAGAGGCAATATGCAAGATTAGCTACTGCTGATTTTGAATTTCTGAACTGCTCTATTCAACAATTTTCTATACCCAAAAATATGTTTTAAAAAAATCAGCAGTTAGCATACATGAATAACAAAATTACAAAACTAAGTCCCAAAACTTCTGTTTTAATCTGCTTTGTAAGTTTCTCAAGAGCTTCCCATAGGTCCTGTTTTTGATGGTTTAAACAAAGATTTGCCTAAGGACATGCAGTTGGCTCAGAAGGTAACAGAAAAACGTGGCAAGCCACATGGGCTCTCGTCCTTGCAGCACTCTGGAACAGATCAGGGCATTTCACCCGACCGCCTGCCCGTCATGAACGCCACAAGGCTGGTCCCCAAGCATCTGAGCACACAGTCACTGCCTTGACTCACACAGCCAACGGCAGACATTTAATTTTAACCCCATATCCATTTCAATGAATAAAACATATCACAGACACATGCGCCAGAAGGCGCTCCCGCCTGGCGCTCAGGGCAGAGGCTGCAGGTTCGCTCACAGCCGGCTGCTGCTCAAAGCCGGCTGCTGGCACAGGGCTCCATCTACCGGCGTGCGGTCCTGCACACCTACGGCAGGAGCTGGTGGGGGAAAATGAATCAAAATCTCGACAGCTACTTCACATCGCTGTTTGCTAATGAGATATTCAGAAGACATAATGTGAGACTACTCGGAAAACAATACTGTTCCAGAAGAAAACAATCAACAAACTACATTCACTCCCATGCTAGGCTGAAACTGTTGTACATGTGTGAAATCTTTTGTTATCCTTTAATATTTGTAAAATATGTCTCAAAAACTGTTATAAAGAAGCACCAGCATCATTTTTCTACAAGATGCAGCATATGACTACACACTTCCAATCCAGATGTGAGGCTTTATTTTTTCTTCTTAACGCAAGCAAATAAGCAAACACAGGTAACTCTCAAAAACTACAGAAAACTGTACCACAATTTAAGGTATTAGATGTGGTCTTTTCCATTAAAAAAGGAAACTCCTCAAACATGCAAAAACAAAGTCGACTGCTGTCCCTATTCAAGGATACTCCTGCACAGTGGGAGCTGAAGCTATATTATGCCTAACTTTAAAGATTAATTTGACTACTGCTGTCACACACAGCATTTCTGAAATTGAGCCATTTAAACCTTGCCTTAAAAACCCCACTGTGCCTTCAATTCATGTCTGGGAGTGAAAAAGAGCAGTCTCCTTCCCTCCCCGGGACTCTTTGTGCCCATCAGTCAAGGTTATTAAGCTGTGGCTGCACAAGAGCAGAAAGAAGGAGAGGCAGTGCTATGCCTTCTGTGCAGCACTTCAGCAGGTGCCTGAGCTTGCCAAGGGCCAAGAGCTGGCTGAGCAGCCAGCCAATTCTGGTCTCCAAGGCATGTCTAGCAAGATCAGCAGCTAATTTAGAACCTGGTGCAAGCAAAGAGACAATGCAGGAAATGGACAGTGAGTTCCACCACTCCACCCCACTTCTTTATTTAAAACATCCTGCCTCACACTCAACAACACGTTGAAGGCAGCTGAGCAGGGTAAGGGAATCCTTGAAATACCCACATCTCTTACACAGTACCCAAACACGGGAAAAGATGGGACTAATTTAGTCAGGAACACCTGAAAACAACGAACAGGTGGTCACAGCAAGAAGGCAGGAATGGAGCACAGAGCAGTTCAACTGAGGCTCTATGTATTATCCTATAAGACAAAGAGAATTGGTGAACAAGGGCATCAGGGAATTCACACAGCTCCTCCCGTGGCTCAGCTTTTCCAACGTAGCTTGTTCCCCATAAATGACAATTGAAGAGACTAATGGAAAAGAAATCTCCTGCAATGAACTTTACATAGCACCACAAAATGAGAACACAATGCTGTCTTTTTCTTTGTTTTAAATTTTAACTTGAAGGGAAAGCAAATTTTAAAGCTTGAAAGAGGCTTTTCCACTTGCTAAATTTAAATTTTAATCAAAATGCACTTTAAAATAAAACTGAGCAGAACTACGGGTTTGCTGATGTCTCTTTAAGGAACAATGACATCAATACAGACTACACTTGAGAAGGATATAGGTGTGGAACTACATCCTTTTTCATCATACAGTCAGGTGCAAAGGGAGAAGTTAAACTTCAAGATTCCTGTGGTTTAATAAAAATAAATACCATTACAAACAGATCCAGGAACACAGACGCATTAAATACTGTTTGTTTTTCTTCAGATATAGATCATGGAATGGAGATATTTAACTATTTCAAGACTAATTTTGATTTCATTTTAATCTAGTTACTGTCAGCAATCTCCTGGTATCATGACAACTAGCAGAAGCAAAAAAAAAAAAAAAAAAAGAAAAGAAAAAGGTGGAAAAAATTGAGCAAGTGCCTGTGAAAACAGGTCTAAATTACTATCTAAGTATTTAATTGGCCTGCTTTGATTACACTAAGCAACTGAATGTCTATCATAGTTTCTGTATCACTCATCTAGCAATATTTGTAAAAAAGAAAATAAAAACAAAACCACATTTCTGTAGCTCTACAAGAAAAGCTACAAAAATTTCAATAAATCTTAAAACTGTGGTGGGTGTTTCACCCAATTTCCTCATTACAAAAAAGGTACCAAGGAGCAAACTGATCACACAGCGCTTATGTCAAATCTCAGACAAGGAAAACCACATCCTAATACTCTGCCATAAGAGCAAATGGAAAAACTGCCCGTGCCTGTGCACACAGAAGAGGCACACTACAGAAATACATTATGAACAACACTGCTTTGTTTTTCATGCTTGTATCTAAAAATTTACATAGCAAATTTAACACATTCCCACCCCCTAGTCACTTAATGCCTGAAATTCCTCCAGAACCTGAAATTTTACTTACTTGAATGTGAATCACATGAACACATTGAGAAGCAGCATCTTAAAGCAAGTCCAACTGCAGATCACAGAAATTTTAAGTTAAGAACACTATTTAAGGAAAGTAAGTTGTGACTTTCTAAAAGTAATACTAATAACTTTATGGAACTAATCTATGGATACTAATGATTTTATTATATCAATACCACTAATGATGGGATGGGATAATTCAGGCAACTACAACAAGCATAAATTACAACATCCGAGACAACAGTGCATTAGACATGCATCTTCACATTTTGCCATATAATCTCTCTCAAACAGCACTGACTTTCAAAAAGAAGTATATAAATATATATCATACCATTACTCAGAGAAATAAATGCTTAAAAAAAAAGAATACACTCATTTTTGCATAACTTTTTTCAATAGCTTCGAAGATACCACTGGAATGTCTTAGCTTCTGTAATTATGCTCAGTCAGTGTTCCCAGATCTCTTAACTGCACTCAGCCAGAAGCTGAGATACTGTTTTTCTTGGTAACTAGGTTGATCTTTTTGGTAGTCAATTCCTAAAATGAAGTTAAATGTGTAATAGTAGTAATTGTGTAATGTAGTAGTAGTTAAATTATGTATGCATTATGTTTGCTATGTTTCAATGTATTTTGTTTGCTTATGTTTTCTTTCCTATCAAATACAACAGGCAAGCAAGAAGAATGGTTCCACTTTCTCACCTGCTGAAATATCAGAATTAACAAGGAAAGGGGGTCAAACATATATTTGCAAACAGTGTAATGAAAGAAAGCTAAAGCAGAGTTGATTAACCCATAAGAAAACAAGTCGAAAACATCTTAAAAAAGATGTAATACAAAGTTTTAATCATATTTAACTTTATGCACTAAAAAATTCCGTACACCTCAACTGCCATGCCTCAGAAAGCCCTATGGTATTTTCACCAAGCCAATCTAAGCTTAGGATCATTCTTTTGTTAAATTGGTAACTAAGAACGTTTTCCAATTCTAGTCTCACCCAGGGCAATTTATACACATGCCCACCCATGAAGTAACTCTTCAGCACTAAATACTCCTTTTACAATTGGACGTTTTTATTTATAAGCTAAAGTACAAGTGAACTTGTAAATTGGCTTAAATAAATTACAACTGAAAATCAAAAATGCAATCTGTTTGCTTCAAGTGCAGTTTTTGATCCCATGTTAAATTATCTCACACTGGAGCATCATACAGCCTTTTCAGAACAGTTTTGATTCAGATACAACCTTGCTCTCATTCCACAAACCCTGATGGTAGCTGCAACCCTCTCCGTTCAAAGACCTAATCAACAACCAAACCTTATAATCCTTCTTAGTCCTAATACAACATTACTGCACCAGGTTAGATTTTTCTAATTTATTTCACACTTCATATTTATATTAGTGCATAGCTAGTCAGAATATAGCTATTTCAATGAACATATAACTTAAAGATCAGATTCTGTCTTCAACAGATTTACATAAAAGGACAGAAAGGATAACATTTGCCTACCAGCATGTTATGTGGATCTCCTTAACTCAATTTATTACGGATTTCATGGTGCAAAAATTAATGCCCTTCAATAGCTGAACTCATTACCAATTATTTCTTCCAAACCCATGGTGTAATCCCATGCTTTTGTGACCAATGGGAGTTTTGCCATTCACTTAAAGGGAAGTTGGATCTGCTCGTGAGTTTGCTCCTCTAGCAAGAGATACTGAACAAAATGATACCACAGCCACTCTCTTGACTTTTTTTCTGTTACATAACAGACACTATGAATCAGTCTCATGTATTTTAGTCCATGCTAAAAATAAAACAAACATATTGATGATAATTTTAACTACCAGTGATGTCAACAATAAGGATTATATGCCTTTTCTCAATGTGATTTTCCAGAATATATTTCAGCAACCATAATGGCAAGCAGCCTGTAAGTCACTCATGGACCCTACTCAGCCCTTCAACCCCTTCCCTACTCTAGAACCCATAGGAGCATTCCTACAAGTCATCTGGTGCTCATGTAGCACACCCAAGCCGCAACACAGGTACAAACAGCCTCCCATCACCCACCTGACCCAATAAACTCCTTCTACATGCCTACTAGAGAAAAGCATAGGTAAACATAACAAAAATTAACAAACAAAAAAGGGAAGAAAATAAGCCACTCTGGTGGCCAAAATGAAGTTGATCTTAGGCCACAGATACCACAACTCTAAGTTTCAAAATAAAAAATGCTTTCAGAATAATTAACCAAAACACTGAGTTTTAATGTCTCTGAAAAGTAGGAAATAAATATTACAACGCCTTTGGAATGACTCAGCCAAGTGTAACAGTGCACAGTAAATACAATAGGCTGTTTTCATGTTTAGATGTTCAATAAAATAGAGTAAACCATTAAGCAACACATATTACATTATGATAGGAATCCACTGGACTTCAATTTACACAAACTTGTCTGTTACTTGTACTTAGTGCCTGTTTCATGTCAAAAAAGTGTCAAGAAATCTTATTTTAGAGAACTTAACCTACATGAGAACATTAAAAAAAATATTATTTGATTTATTAATGCTATGAAAACCAAAGATCAATCCCAGCAATATCTCGTGTTGCAGTGGGCTGACTCTGACTGGAATCCATGTGCCCACCAAAAGCTGCTCTATCACTCTCTCCTCAGCTGTACAGGGAAAAGAAAAATATAACAAAAATCTCAGTCACCAGTTACCATCATGGGCAAAACAGATTTGACTCAGGGAAATTCTAAACTTTAAAACACCCTTCTCCCACTTCTTGGGCTTAACTTTACTCCCAGTTTCCTCTACCTCCTCCCCATCGCAGAGCAGAGGGACAGAAACAGGGTTTCCAGTCAGTTCATCACACATTGTCTCTGCTGCTCCTTCCTCCATGGGGAGAGGATTCCTCACACTTTTCCTGTGCTTCAGCATGGGTTCCCTCCCACAGGAGAAAGTCCTCCATAAACTTCAACATGCTTGCTTCCCATGGACTAACTATCCCCAAACTGCTCTAGTGCGAGTCCCTCGCACATGGTTCAATTCTTCATGAACAAGCTCCTCCAGCGTGGGTCCCCCATGGCTGCCCCCTACCAGCAAACCTGCTCTGTCATCGGCCTGCCAGGAGCTGGTACAGCACAGGTTTCCCATGGGGTCACAGCCACCTGCTCCTGTGGGGGATCTTCTCTGGACTGCGGAGGCACAGCTGCCTCACCACGGTGTGCACAATAGGCTGCAGGGGAACCTCTTCTCTGGTGGCTGGGGCACCTCCTCCCTCTCCTTCATCACCAACCTTGGTGTCTGCAGAGTTTCTTCTCTCATGCTTTCTAACTCCCCTCTCCAGCTGCAAGTAAGAATTCCCAGTCCTCTCCCCTTTTTTAACTTTGTTATCCCAGAGGTGCTGCCACTGCTGCTGACAGGGGGTTGACTTTGGCGAGCAGTGGATTCATCGTGAAGCTGGCTGGCATTGGCTCTGTCAGACATGAGGGAAGCTTCTAGCAGCTTCTCACAGAAGACCCTCTGTAGCTCCCCTGCTAAAGAACCATGCCATATAAAGCCAATACACACATAAACTATTTTCAAAATTCTAATATACAATATTCTTTAGTATACCAAATGCCACCACTCTGCAGAAACTGTCGGTTTGGATTTTAACTGGTCCCTAAAGCACAAAGGTCCACATTAAGAAAAATCATGGAAAACAGAAGCCTGCTGTTGTGAAGCAAGCAGGGAGCTTCCTCACAGAATTAGCAGGGACCATGCCAAACATACTGTCACTTAAAAAACTGGTGGCTGGAAGCAACAGAGAATCATCTTAACAACTGAGCATTCACACTGGTTCTTTCCATAGCTGCATCTGTTCCGCAAATAAAGGTTCCATACTCCGGTTCTCCTACTCCTTCAAAACCATTTTCCTTTCAATGGAAAGGGAAAAAGGCAGCAGTCATTCCAACAGGAATATCTGTCAGTTGCAGCATTAGCTTGTAATTAAATCTGTCAATAGTCCTCAGCCCAGAAGGGTTGTTTGTTTGTTTCAAAGGTAAGTTTCAAAACACCAACTGCCCGCATAGGATAACAGATGTAAAGTGAGAAGCCTCTGCTTTGATTTGGGTGATCTGCACTGAAGTGAGCATCAAGTCAGATCGAAGATTCATAGCTTAAAACCATTGCACTATGGCATTTCACTGCCATCAACATGCAGCATCTGTTCTGCCCTATGTCTGGCAGACTAAAAAGCAGGTAGCATAAAGATCCATTAGGATATCTCTCAAGTTTGCAACTACTTTTACACAAATCTGTGATCTACAAGCAGGATGCTCTTCACCCTCAGCTCATGTGTATCTTCTTGCTTTAAATTCTAATGAATAATTTGTTGATTCTTTCCCCAGAGAACTATCAAACATGTATTTTCTCTCCTCTCCTAATGCCTTCTAGCAAGATCCAAAAACTCCCTTATTTTTTTACTAACCTAGGCACTCTCTGAAACTAAAAGCCCCACAAACTGTAAAAAGCAACATGTGGGTCATGTTGCATCAGCACCATACTATTTCTGCCAGTAATACAATGAATGTGTTGGATTTGTCTTACTTCAAGAGAAATACTAAGCCTGAAACAAAACCTTGTTTTGCTTCTTACTGGTCAGGGAATTACTGGTCAGGGAGTTTAACACCATTATAATGCATCCCTAATTCAGCAGCATCTAGAATGACTTCTAACAAGCAGGGAGATAGATTAACAGACTGTAAAGAAAAGCAGCATTTCCTTATCTCAAAGAGGCAAACTAATAACTACAACTGAAATAAGGTAAATCCAGAAACAAAGCAAGCAAACAAGCAAAAAGGCAAGAAATATAATTAGTTATAATGTGAAAACTGGGGAAAGAGATTTTTTAAATTTAATTTGTTATCCACTACTATTGGGCAGTACTCCCCATTACAAACTGTAAGGAACTTGCAGTATCATTGCAAGAAAACCTGAGATACTTACAAAAACTAATAGCAGCAACTGTCCCTACCTTCTTAAATCCTATACATAATTTCATGTCCCAGTCTCTCTCTTCACTTTTCCTACTGAAACCAGAACTGCAGTAACTTCTTAGCTGGACAGGCAGGACAAGGTTATCACTTTCAAGATCCTGAAATCAGCGCTAATCCCTTTACCAGTGACATGGTAGAAGAGGTCATAGCCATCAAACTGATGGCACCTCACTGGTGTATATAGCTCTATCTCACACAGCTGAAGAACCTCATCATGAACGACAACATTCTGGGTACTAAACAGCACAATAAACCAAAACAGAACTATCACATAAGCAGCATGTTTAACTGGCATGACCGTTTTAACCCCTGTTAAACCTCATGGGATTTATAAGCTAGTGCCATTACATATTTAAATAAACAAATAATCTAAAACAAGTGGCTTCAAGCTAAACCAGAGTTGTACAGCCATAGAGCAGAACTGGTCAAGAATGGATGGTCAAGGACAGGTACAAGAACAAGGCAAGCACATCACTGCCCTTCCTTAAATCCCACAGATCCTGGAACCTCCAAGATTTGCAGCTCTGAGATTTTCTGAGCTAGAAAGCACATTGCTGTGGTTAACCGATTTTTCTTCCACAGCTAAAGCACTGCAATTTAAGACCATTCTAACTGGAGTTAGAACTTGCTGCATTATTTAAAAGCACTACGGCACTGCAGGACACTCTGAATTCCCAAACTCGGGCCGAACAAACTCTTACAGCAACCCAGCTCCAATCACCTCAACCCCCTGAAGCTGTATTTAGACCCTGCTGTAGTTTTTCCACGGACAAACATCGGAGAGTGTGCTGTCTCAGGTAAAACAGTCCTTTGGGTACATTTACTGAATGTTTTTCTCCCCAGCTCTTCACACTAAGAATCCATAGCCTTCTTCCTCAGAAGAAATAGAGCCTCACATCATCATCAAGAACTCCGATTAGCACGAATTACAAAAGGAGCTGAGGTATACAGCTCATTGGGATTTCCTAAGCAACTTCAAGTCATAAATATTAAAAAAAAAAAAAAAAAAAAAAAAAGCACAAACTTTATTTTGACAAGTTCTTTTGGTGCGGTTTTTTCCTCTTTTTCTTTTTTTTTTTTTAAATGCATTACTACAGTGGCGAGCATCTTCCACAGTTTGTTCTCATCTGTCACTAAAGATCCAGCACCGACCTCCTGAATATGTTCGGGGCAGGCTCCACTTCGGGCTGTCCCGGCCCCCTTCTCAGCCCTGTCCCCCTCCCGGGACGCGGCAGCCCGTCCGTCCCGTCCCGTCCCTTCCCTTCCCGCAGAGCCGCAGCCTCTGGGACCCCAAACGGCGCATCCCGCACGGCAAACTTGCTGCCCCCATCTCCGGCTGCGGAGCGGGCGCTAAGTCGGGAAAGCCGGGTCGCCCGGCGGCCATGGCGAGGTAACACTAACCTAGCCAAGGGGCTGCCACGGCACACGCAGCCGGTCAGTGGCGCAAGGGCCCGGCGACGGCTCGGTCCCGGGGGCGGAGGAGGCCGGGCAGGGCCGCTCGCCCGCGGGGAGGCGCTGGGTCAGAGCGGCCCGACCTAACGCCGCCTCGGCGGGACGCGCCGCCGCCGCCGAGCCCCGCCGCAGAGGATGGGCCGAGTTCCAACCCCAGCACCGCGGGGCGGCCCCGGCCCGGCCCCGCCGCCCCGTTACCTGCGCGCTCCGGCCCCGCCGCCGCCTCCGCAACAAAGCCGCGGGCGGGCGGGGGGAGGGGCGCGCGCGCCCGCCGCCCTCGGGAGCGCGCGGCGGCGGGGCCGCGGCCAGAGGCGGGGCGAGGCGGCGGGGCCGGGGCGCGGCGGTGGCGCCGCCCTGCGGGCGGGAGAGGCGGCGCGGCGGGGCCGGGCGGGAGCGGCTCGGGGGTCTCTCCGGCCCGACCTGCCCCCGCACGGCCAGCTGCGGGTCCCTTCTCGGCTGTTCGCGCTGGCGGGCTGCCCGGGATGCACGCACCTTCCCACTAAGGGACGCAGTAACCACAAATGGAGTGACAGACCCTGACAGGGATATCGAGGAAGAGAATGGAGTGGTGCTCGTGGTTTCGGAAGAGGCCATATGGAAACAGGATTAAGCCTAGAAATGCTTTAGGAAACCTGCACAGTGGGAAGGTTGCCCTTCGTGGAGGAGGAGGGAGGGGTGGATGGAAAATAAGGGAGATGTGCCAAAGAGACTTCCAGTTGTGGAACTGAATTAGGTGGCATAGATTTGGAGTTTGAATACTGTGAAACAACCTTAATAGTTTCCTAACAATAGCAGAGGTTGTTTGTTTTTTTAAGGAGCAGGTGTTATGCTACTGTGTGAACATTTATGTAATTTACATGCACTCTGACCGTTATTCTCTTTGATGCAGGGACACATGCAGAAAACAAATTTATCTGACCAGTTTCTGCACTCTGATGAACTCCAAACTCTCTTTGCTGATGAAATACTGTAGCAAAGTCCACCTTAATACTAGATTTGCTATTTGTACCCAAGAGAACATTGCACAGGGAGACCTATATCTCTGGAACAAAAAAGTGGTGATGCTTCAGCATCTGCTTTTTGATGATAGGGAACACTGGAGACTTGATCATCCAGGAGTATTTATTGAGCAGCATTATCAAAGAGCCAAACCAAGGGAACTAACACAAATGCAAATGAAACATTGAAGTTAAGATTTTAATTACTTAAAGGTCAGTACATTCAAGTTTTATTAATTTAAGGGAGTTATTCTGCATTCCCACAGCAATCTGCACTCAGCTCCTATATAGATAAAAAATTCATGTTATTGTTTATTTGCTGATGCATTCAAGTGATATAGCTGAATACTATACCTGACTATTATTCCTTTTTGCAATTAGGGTCTTGGTCTTTTAACATTTTATTAACACTTCTCTGTATATTTCTACGTTCCCATCCTTTTCAGTAGCAATGAACCCTACTGTTTTCCTCCAATCTTTGTTCTACATTACAAAAAGCTACATTTCTTTTCAAGGCTGGAAACTCTAGTCAGTTAGAAACATTTGTGGCTAAACTATCACAAAGCACGCGCAGGCACTCAGCAAACTAATGTATCAGAACAGCCCTCTGAACTGTCTTGCCCATCAATGGTGTTGCCTCTGGGATGAGCCCATGCTGCCCCCACGTTGTACTCGGCATCTTCTGGAAAAGCAGAAACTGGCCTTGCCGAAAGCAGTGCTGGGGGCTGTCCGCAATGGCGCTGACTGTGTGCCACCCCTTCCAGTCCGTGCCCTGTCACCCTTTTGTTTACTAAGATGGGCCCACAGGTCCGTGTAACCTGTAATAGTTACTCTCCAAGTGACAACATACCCGTGTCCTTTGAACATCAAAGAGATGGAACCAACCTTTAGACTAGAGGTTTTTAAAAGACAGTAGGCTTCAAAAAGACAGCCTGTGAGCCCAGCGGCACCAGCGACCCTTCCTAGGCGTTGAGGAGCAGAGGATGTGCGCTCTTAGCTGGGTCCCAGCAGCGGTAGGGAGCAGGATGTGCGCTGTGTACACCAGCCCGAGGCGGGAGTGTACGACCCGAGCCCGAGCAGGCGATCGGCTGCCGTCCCCCGCCGACCGGCTGACAGCGCCACGGCCTCGCTCCCCGCCCCGGCCTGGGCGATCGCAGCGCCGGCCGTCCCGGCTCTGCCCTAATAGAGAGAGGCTGCCGCTTTCCGGCTAGAAGCGATCGCCCGTAGCTGCGAGCCCGTGCGGTGCCCGGGGCCGCCCTCTGCCCGGGGCCGGCTGCCAGAGGCCGCCGCGGGGCCGCGCACCGGCGCCCCCGCCCCCGGCGTTCGCGGCTCCCCCTCCCGCCCGCAGATAACCGCGGCCCCTCAGGCTCTTCCCCACCCGCCCCGCGCGGACTCGGCCTCGGCTCCCAGCCGCTCTCCAGGCGCCAGCTCCCTCTCGTCGCCGACGCAGCGCGGGCAAGGATGGCTCGGCAGCCCCGGGGCTTTCTGCAGGAGGCCTCTCACCAAGTCGTCGCCGGAGGCTCGGCGGGTGAGTGCGCGCGTTCCTCGTGGGCGGGAAGGGTCTGCCCGTCCCCCGCCGGCGCTCCGCCAACTTGAGGCGCAGGCGGCCGCGCCGCCTCCCCCTCTCCGCGCCGCTCGGGCGGCGGGGAACGAACCGGCTCAGCGGCGGCTCCTCCCCCGCCGGGCGGCGTCGGCGGGCTCCGGAGGCGACCCAAGCCCGGGGGTCCCGGAGCAAGTCCCTGTAACGGTGCTCGGCCCGCCGGCGGGGCAGGGGGGGTGAAGGGGCGCTCCCGGTTTCCGCGGTGTATCTGCGCCACACACGCCATGCAGCCCCTCGGGCGATAAGAGCGGCGGGCCGGCCCCTTCAACGGCAGCAGCCGCCGGTGTCCTGCAGCGCAGCCCGCCCGAAGGGCTGGAGCCGCCTCGGGGGAGTCCACGGCCGGGATCTGCCTCCAGCGCCGGGATACGGGACAGAAAACGTAGTTGCCCTGCTCAGACTCCTTCCCCCTGACACTCTTCGTCGCTGAGTTACAGAGAAACCAATGCAGGGCTACAGTGGAAATGCGTTTCTGTGTGGTTTTTGAAATACTTTTAGGAATGTCGACATTACTCATTAATTTGTAGTCTGTTTGTACTGCAAACTACAAATGTCAAAATCGTACACGTCTGTTTAGGAATGAAAGCGTTGCTGGTCAATTTCTTCAGGTTTCTTACCTAAATCCCAGTGAAACTGAAACATTTAAATCAGCCTGCAGTATAGGGGATTTTAACACAATATCCTGCTCTTTCAGTCTGCATATGTAAATCCTGTTAATATTTCAACTATGTAGTGTGTTTTTAAGTGTTCCTTAGAGTCTCTTCTGAGGTCTAAATGTTGTTTGTATATTTTACATGAAAGAGAAGAGCTACGTGGTGGTATTGCTGTGTCTTATGCTTCAGTGTAATGTGCACAAGAAAAATTCTCTTGTGATTGACAGCTGTATAGCCATGACATTACATGTGAGCTTGTCTTCCATTCCCTCTAATTCCCCTTGTACCTCTAAATCCACTTCTATGCATTCCTACCACCAACACACATTTGTGCAGTTTGATTTCATGCTAGTGGCTCTGTATGCCCTTTGTTTTCAGCCTTCTTCTTTGACAGTGAGAGATGTCATAGCAGAAGTGGAAAAGTCTGGTGTCCCAGTGTATTGTATGACTGCTGTCCCCGCCCTTCCAGTGTATTGTATGACTGTTTATGTAGCTTTTCTGGCACCTTTGAAATTCTAAAGGTTTTTTGGATTCTGCTTGATACCACCCCTATCTTCCTATAGCAGAGAATGGAAAGGTTTAATCTGTCCTAGACTGTTGAAAACCCTTCATACATGAAGGGATACTGAGGTGTTTTGCCCCCAGATGTTTTGCAAGATGACAGATTTATCTTCTTTAGCAGTTGGCCTGTGCCTTAGTGATTCAGATTGATCCAATGCACTGTGTTACCATCCTCTGGCCGGAGGCTTTTATTGTTACACGTTCTCTTTGTAGAAGAGATTGCCTAACACCACAGAAAGAAAATTCCCATTTAGACAAATGAAAAATATTTGGTAATCTGGTAGACATCAGTATTAGTGTGAGAGAGTTTTCAAGGAGACTATTGATCTGCATGCAACACTTTAAAAAAAAAAGTACAGTGTGAGAGGCCTGTTGTGTCTAGTCCAGCAACATAATGTTAAGGATGCTTGCAACCTTTTGCTTAATCTCCTGTCAGGCAGGCAAGTTCCTTAGCTGCATCACTTGCCTTAAATTTGTACAGAAATTTCTATTAATTGGTTTTGAAATAAACCAGTAATGATTTATTATCTAAGTCTGAGCAACACTAAAATTGTACCAGGGGATTTTGAGAAGTGTGCTTCAAATGGGAGCTATAAAGTGTGTTAGAAGGAAATGGCTGAAACTTGAAAACTTGTTTAACAGATGCTTAAAACTCAGTGGTGTTTTTTTCCTGCTAATTTACAGAGAAAGTAAAAGGTAAAGGCTGAAGTTTTGAAGTCTTCAGACTAAAGGTTAAATTTCTTAGGCAAGTGTAGATACAAGATGGAAAAGGTGAAAGCAAGGAGAAAAGGACTGAGTTTGTTTACTGACCTTAGTTTCCCAATATTACTTTGACCATCCTATATTGCTTTTAACTGTCTTTGCAGGAGGACATAGGACTCTTGAAGGTGTTTTGTTCTGTTTCCTGGCCTCAAGTGAATGCCACAGACATCCTAGAGTGACTTTGCTGTCTGTACCACAGACTGGTATTTAGAAAGAAAACCAACCAACCAACCCACCAACCAACCAATCAACCAAAAAGAAAACATACCAAAAACCCAAACAAAACAAAAAAACCCCAACAAAACAAAATCCCTCAAAAACCCCACCCCAAACCAGACATAAATTAGTCTTAGTTAAGCTGGTTTCTAGGAAAGATGAGTTGGACTCTGTCAAAGCAATGGTAGGAAAGTGCTGACGTTGTTGAGAATGAATAGCACAGCCCAGTAGGTGTAATTGGAGGGTCAGAAATATTGCCCGCATAAGTAAAATGAGAGGTTATTTAGTATCTGCATGTCTGATGCAAAAGGATCTGATAAGAAGTAATTCTGCTAGTTTGAGTGGAAAATTATTAGAGATAAACCGAAGCTGGCAGAAGAGGAAGAAAGGGATTTTTTGATGCTTTGTGGGAGATGACAGGACTTGTTCATGGACTTATTAAGACAGGGGAAGAGAAAGAAAGAAAGAAATCAAGCATGACCCCTAGTCTACAGGACTGATAAAATGGAAGATACTGGCATGCTGGAAGAAGGAGAAAGGAAAGTGTTCAGTGTTTTAAGAGAAAATATATCAGCATACTGTTGGCTGTCAGAGGCATTGCTAAGTTAAACTTGAACAGCTCTCTGCTGTAACTGAACTGTAAAAGTCAGGCATGATAGATCTCATGCATACTTTGTCAAGGGGTGTGTCTGCTTTCATGTGGCTTGCAATCTGACTTCATGTGAAATGGGAAGCTCTGCTTCCTGAGAGTGAATGAAATTTTAAATATGAACAAAGTCTTACACAGTCTTGGCTTATGTTACTTCTGCCGGCATTGTTTACTCCCATCTTTCAGATTCCTCAATGAAGGTTAATAGCATAATTCAAAATACTTGGTTTTGTTTGGTTGCCTGGGTGTATGACAATAGTGAGGAAAAGGACTTTGATTAAAACCTAATTGGGACACTTCATTAGTGAGTTGAGGCCATTCTGGTACAGGGAACTGCAGGCATGTTCCTTTTCTCTAGTGGTTAATTAGTAAGCTAAAGCATGTGTGGAATTTATAGCAAAAAAATTAAACAGAAAATCAACTCTAAACTGTAAGGATCATTGTGAAAAGAGCAACTTGCGAGCTTCTGATTTCCTTAGATTTATAGCAATTCTTTAAAATGTTATTTGAGGAGCTCAGTCAGTACAGGGTTCAAGTCACAAGAAGAATTGTTTCTCTAAAATGCAAAGATCAAAAAAATCCTTGTTTTGCCTGCCTGTATGGAAAAGGCAGAAATTAAAACAATAGTGTTGCATATAAAGTCAATGGATATTTCCTCATACAGAGGAACTGACTAGTGCAAAGTATGTTATGTGATACCCAGATTAATTTGTCAAGACATACTCGTAACAGGGTGTTGAGCCAGTTTGAATGATGAAGTGCAAATGTCATAAACAATTGCACAGATACCCATGGCACAGTGAAGGCTGGTGGCTGCATATGGTTACCCTGAAGGTTTTAGGATGCTTCTGTTTGATATAGGCGTGTTCTTGTTTTTTTAATAACAAAAGATCGCAGATGGAAACAATTAGCTAAAACTGCACGTAACATAAATAAAATGTAATTATATTTAGTTGTATGATAGCCTCTCTTTCTTCCATACATGTACAAATAACCTATAAACATTTTAAATTTTGAAGTTAAAAATTTAAATAATTTATTTCATATATTTAGCAAGTGATAACTAGATGACTTGTTTTTCAGATCTGTAATGTTTAACCAATCTTTAAGTACTTTTCTGCTGAAAATTAGGTATGTCTCTTTGCCTAATTCCATTTAATAAATGAACATGAACTGCAAAATTAATTACTGTAAAATTAATATGAAAAAGTCAGAACAGAATGAGCTTTAAAACAAAACTGTTACTTCATAGGGATAATTCAGGCTGATCTTTTTTCCCCCCTATTCTTCATGTTTTCATGAAACAGCAGGGTTTCTGCCTCTCTGCACTTCTCGGCTTCAATTTTTTAATATTTTTTAAAATTCTTTTTTAAAGAGTTAGGTTTCCAGCTGCATTGAAACCTAATAGGATTTGGGAGTCTAATTTTCTTAAGCTCCCTTGAAAGTCCAAATCTTTTCTCTTGAGAGGTGTTTTATTTCAGGAGTAGACAAAGTTGATTAACCTGGATAGCAGCAACTTCTTTGAACCAGATCTACAGGCAGGAAAGCCACTTGTCAAACAAAGACTGTGAAATGCAGATACAGTATTAAAACCAGTGTTTGGTCTTCCTGTTGCATGAGGCATTAGGCAGACAAAAACCATTACAAGGCACACTAGCTTGCATAATCAGTGAAACACCTTAGGTTACTTTGTCCCTGTGAATGGGAGAGGGAGTGTGATAGATGTAGAGGAAGCACTTGAAACTGCAGGAAAATTGTTTAATTATTGTCCTCCCCCTCGCTTGTTTGTATTTTTATGACAGTTTTCTGGGAGTTAAAGTTAGGAGGAGTATTCTGTGTTTTCTTGAGTGCTTTTCTCTTCCTTTTAAGCCATGCAACGGGCATTCACATGTTACAAAATTAATTGTTTAATGCTTAGAGGTAATTTCATCTAGCTAAGTACTTAGCTAAACCTTGAAACTTTCTTGACTTGAAACCATAAAATTTTAATGTACTGAAATCTTCCTTTTTCTATTTCTCTGAAGTCACTTAAGGCGGAAATATTATCTGAGGCCACAGTTCATGCTTGGTGTCTTTCACTGCCTTGATTTGGTGTTTCAGATGTTTGCAAACTCTTTAAATTAAAAAGCCAAGGATGGGAAGCAGTCAAAAGTAATCATTTCAAGGAAACATTCTACAAGTTAAAGTGCTCCAAAGGAATGAACTAGAAGCAACCAATTAAGCCAATTTTCTTTGCTAGTCTGAGAAATTAATAGTGTACCAACCTGGTGTTGGACTTGGAGATTTGGATGGGAGTTGCTTGGTTAGCCATATGGTGAAGAGAAGTTTGGGTAAGAGAAGACCAAAATAAGGTTAAGTGCATGTAAGCTGAGATATCAGATATCCTGAACCTCCTCCAGTATCTTTGTAGAAATTGGGAGGACATAGGAACAGTTGGGAAGTTAGGACTTGGAAAGATTTCTATCTATTTCTGTTCAGACAACCATCCATGCACTCTGTGTTTTATGAAACCTGCTGAAAAGAAAACGTGAAGTACCTGTGCAAGGTCTATGTAGCCCCTACTGCTTTCATCATTTTACAGTTCAAAGAGGCAGTACAGTAATCAGGACAGTTTGACTTCAGTGGGTTGCTGGGAATAAGGAAGAGCCAACAGGGAAGCTCCAGGGATGCTGATTTTCAGGCCAGTGTACTTGAATTGTTGGCTTTGGTCTCCTACTCAATTCAAAACCATGCAATGTGACATTTTTCAATATGGTAGAATACAGCTGCATGCTGCAGACCAGAGCAGTGACAGCAGCTGAGTGTGTGCAGAATGCCATGGAGTGAGCCAGCTGAAGTTACCTTGTAAACCATTCCCAGTGGAAAATTTTTAGTGTACTTTCCCCACATACTATAGCATTTCAAACTTTAGTTCTGTAGCATTTTTCAGTCTCTGAGTCTCCCCTGTTCTACCAGCTGATAATTCTAAAAATATCTGAATCTGAAAGAGATTGGACTGTTTGCTTTGTATACTTCTAACTGAATTAAATTATTATTGGGTAACATATTAAATTATGTTATTGGGTTGCCACAGAAAACCTTGTTTAATTTTAGTGGAAACTAATGAAATCCTCATGAGCTTTCATACATTTTGCTAAATATGCAAAGCTGGCAGCTAGCAAAACTCCTCTAAATTTTCAGACAGTTAAGTAATTTGAAGAAGCAATACCCTTGCAATGTAGCTTTATTTTAAAAGGAGCAAATGAAAATTGCAATGCAGAATCATGGAATTGTAGAGTGGTTTGGATTGAAAAGGACCTTATAGATCATTTAGTTCCTGCCATAGAGAGAGATGCCACTCACTAGATTAGGTCTCTCAGGGCCCTATCCCACCTGGCCTTGAACAGTTCCAGGAGTGGGGCATCCACAACCTCTCTGAGCAACCTGCTCTAACCCTCTGAGTAAAGAATTTCTTCATAACATTTAATCAAAAGCTTCCCTCATTCAGTTTAAAGCCATTGCCCCTTGTCACTATCTGTCCATATAAAAAGTTTCTCTCCCTCCTTTTTATGTCACTCATAAATGGTACTGGCAGGCCACAGCAAGGTCTCCCTGGAGCTTTCTCTTCTTCATGCTCAACAACTCCAGCTCTCCCAGTCTGTCTTTGTAGGGGAGATATTTCACTCACTATCATCTTTGTGGCCTCCTCTATGCCTGCCCTACAAGTCCATGTCATTCTTGTGCTGAAGACTCCAGATCTGGATGCAGCATTGCAGGTGAGGTCTCACAAGAGCAGAGGTGCAGAATCAGCTCCCCTGGCCTCCTCCCACTGCTCTTGATGCAGCCCAGGTTAAGGTTGGCCTTCTGGATTGTGAGTGCACATTGCTGATTCATGTCCAGCTTTTCATCCACAAGAATCGCCTAGTCCTTCTCTGCAAGGATGTTCTCAGTGACTTCTTGTCTCAGCATCTACTCATGTTGCTCCTTTCCTGACCCAGGTGCAGCACTTTGAACTTGGATTTCTTGAACTTCATATAAGGTATTTGTAGGCCCCCTTATCAAATTTTTCCAGGATCCTGGATGGGTTCATGTCCCTCTGTTGTGTGAACTGCACCACTAAGCTTCATGTCATCTGCATATTGGGGATGTCTCAATGTCTGTCAGTGATGAAGACACTGAAGAGCACTGGTCCCAAGACAGAGCCCTGAGGGATGCCACACATCACTGGCCTCCACTTAGACTCAGTCATTGACCTCAACTCTGTCCGGAGAGTGTTTAGAGTGAACTGATCTTGTTTGATTGAGTCATTGCAGTGTACTGGCAACTCATGAACAGCTATTTGGAGCTCTTATATGTGTTTCAAGCTATGTTTAGGGATTTTTTTTGATGTAATAGCTTTTATATGAGGGGTTAGGGTATGAAGTAAATTTTGCATGTTTATGTAACAGTGACAGAAACAAACTAAGAATTTTTGTAATTTCTAACATGTTATGACACCTGTAGTATGTTTCTGTAGAAGCTGGGACTCTGAAAAGAAGAATTTTTTGGTTGATGGACTCAGATGCAGCTCATACCAAACTGCTTGTTGAACCTGGGGATTAAATTTCAGACTTGGTCTGGTACTCACTTGGTTTGAGAATCCTGCAGCAACCTCTTAATTCCAAGTGTGTCTTTGTTCCAAATAGGATACACTGGTAGAAGTGAGAAGTTTGCTGTATTTAGCCTGGTGTGTTAGCCAATGGGGATAAAACGTTTTGTGCACAGAATCCTCTATGGGTGTAATAAGGCACTTACCCTATCCACTGGTAAGCCTGAAGGTGTTAAGAAGGGTTATCAATTTTCTGTTGTTTTTAGAGTAACAAGTTTTTTCTCAAAAACCTCACCCCTTATCTCCCACCCTCCACAAAAACCCAAACCTGCCAAAACGACCAACTTCACACCCAGAAAAGAGTAATGAAGTTATTTGCACTCATTCGATCTAGTGCCCACAAGATGGCAGTGCAATACTACAATGAGATGCTAATGTGGTTTTTTTTTTTTTGTTTTTTTTGTTTTTTTTTCCCTACCTGTGGCCGAGCGATAAAAATGTATGTTGAAGCTGTTGCTGATAAGAAGATAAGCATATGTAATTTTCAATTATAATATGCAAAATAGAAGCTTAAAGATTTCAAATAAATAATGATCAATAAATGCTGATTCCGTATGTGTACTGCACAGCCAGTGGCACTGAATTTAACTGTCATTAAATTAAGCACAAGAATTGTAAGTGGTGATGTGTCAAGTGGTGATATATTGGCTGGTAAAGGTCAATAGATGTTTGTAATGCTATGATACCATATATAAATAAAAAACTTGGGCTAAATTCGTGTCCCAGTATAATCAATATGCAAATAGCTACTGATTTCCACAGTGAGAAATTTGAGTCTTGATTATTTTAATTTTAGCATAGATTTTATGCAATATTGCAGAAATGTCATCAAGCTCTCAATGCCAATCTATAAGCAAAGACTGCTGTGTTACATACATACTGCTGTAAGCCTCTGTTAACTTCCTTCAAGTATTTGCAGGCATGAGACCTACAGCAAAGCATAAAAGCTTAAACATACACACTTCTTCAAAATAAGCTATAAAATTTCATTGTCAGATTTTAAAGTTAAATAATATTGTGGAACAGTGTGTTATACATATAACAGCATGTAGGTAGTCAAAATAATTAATACTGGAACATGCCTGTTGTAAAATTTGTAGACAAAAAATGCTTTGTCTGCAAAGGCAATTCTGAAGCTGTTACAGCTTCTCTGAGCCAAGATTATATTGGCATAAAGAACAATTTTTCATTACTGTTTATTTTTTCATCAGTTGTGCTTAGTGACTGATGTACGTCTTCAAATTCATGTTAAATTGTTGTAACACAAAAGTTTATTAGGCAGTAAGAATATAATTCTAACATATAGCAACAAAGCATGACTTTTGATAATAGTAGATGTGTTTTCTGTGGCAGTGTTCTAGAAGAGAAAATGAAAACTGATTCTGGTTATTTCTGTGCATAAAATCTGGCAATTTTGCCTGTTAAGTGATGATATTACAAAGTTTCCTTTAACTGTAGCTTAGTTTCTGTGACATTACCTTGGATGTACTTACAAATGTAAAAATTCTTTCTTTATGCTTGCTGCCTTTCCATTTCAAGCTAGCAGGGTGGGAGACACTCAAAATCATACCCACGAGACTGGAGGAACTTGTCTGTTACGAGACTGAAATTCTCTCTGAAAAATTATTATATTGACCTTTTCAGACTGCTTGAAGTATTATGATTAGGGTTGGTATGAATTAAAAGGGCTAAAGACAAGGGGGAAAAAAAACCCTTTTCAGATAGTGATGTGGCTTATAGAACCTGGAAGTTTTGAAAATCAGTATTGCAATGAATGGATAATAGAGATGCCTCTAAGTATTTTAAAGTATCTCAGCCTTGATTATAAAGGCCTTAAATGGGCTCTTCTTCAACTGGATTTGAAAACATACAATAAATTTTTTCCCCTTGGAGGAGATTAATTGATATTTGCTGCCTGTGGAAACTAACACTGGTCCTGTCGTTGGATAAAGTAAATTAATATTGGTTTTTATAATATGAAACTCTCACTCTCTGATGAATAATTATTGTTTGTGCAAGAAAGTGTTAAGTATCAGCCTCTTAAGATAGTATTTTCTCTACAGAAAATCTGTACTACAGGTCAGCTGTTTCAGGTGTGTTGAAAGTAGAGTAGTTACAGGATAAGTGTCTGCCATTTTTTTCTGCAGCATGTCTTATCCTGAAGAATCACTGCAATTAGATACCATTGCACCAACATGTGAAAGAGGTAATTCATATTTCAGTTGTCTACAGTGGTGGTTTTCCGATGAGAAAATAACTGCGAGAGTCTGAATGTTGTTGAGAAGTCCCACCCATACAGTGGGGAAGGAAACACAGGAGTAATTGGCCTTTAGGTCTGCTTTTCAATCACTGAGCTGCACTGTTAACAGCTGCTTTTGTTTTCCCCCTGGATCATTTTCAATCCATCAATTTTTGTCAGTAAACACAGTTTATGGGTCATCTTTTAGTCTTTAGTCAATGAATCATTTCCCAGATCGGTATGTTATATTAGTTTCCTGGACTTTTTATTGCTTTTATTATACTGAGGTATGCAGATGTGTGGCTGGTGACCCCAAAGAGCAACACTCCCAAAAGCAAATGAGAGTCTTAGTAGCCCTTTCAGTTTTGGAAAATTCTTTGTGCTATTTATTTCACTTCCTCTTAGAGCCAATTCTGAGTGGCTTTGCAGCAGGGTTAAGGTTTACTTATTTTTTTATTGCTAACACTTGCTTCTTAATATTTAGTTAGTGTTGATTTTCAAAATTAGTATATATTTTGAATGTGTAGTGAATATCACTCAACTTTGTTTTCTCAGCTGGCTCCAGATAACATACTGAACTCGGTAAAACATGAAGGACATGGTGAAAAAAAAAATGGTTCTAACTCGCATAATCAGAGACACAGAAGAAAAAAATTTAATTCTTTATTATGGATTCTGTGGTATTTGATGTCTCTTCCAGCTTGTGAAGCTATGTGTTTAATTTCTGAATTTGAAAGTTGGACTGTCATTTCAGTTTAAAATCAAATCTTATCCTCAGTGTTTTGGCATTAAAGCTTAAAATTATGAACTGTAGATGTTTTATAAAGATGGTACTCCTGATCTTTAGATGAATTTTTGGATCTGAGCCATGAAATTATGAATGCTTGAGATTTGTGATGATACACCGGGGGTTTTTAAGGTTGGTTACATGTAAGTTCTCTAGAGGCAGGTTTGCAATGCTGGTGGTGTACATGTGTGTATAACATAACCCCATGCCAAGAAGTACAAAACAAAGTGTCAGGATGCTTGTAGGTTTTTAGAAGAATTTATTTTCCAAGACATTGCCTTACTATTGATGCTGACCAGTGGCAGCACAATCTTGTGTGTACGCCTTAATTTTGTCAGAATTGCATAATAGTGTGTCAAGCCAGAGTGCTTGCTTTGTTCATGCAGCACATTCAAAACATTGTGTCTGGTGCCCATTTTAGGTGCTTCTGCCATCAGATTCTTCATAGCCTCTTTTGGTTCTGGGTTACTATATTAGTTCATCCTGGGATCAGTTCATCATCAAAAAGAAGAGTTATGTAGAGGAATGGGCAAAAATCTGAGTACAAGAGTACTGGAAGAATATGAGAGCTTTGAGAGTCTTCACAGAGCTGCCCTTCATTCTTCTCTAAGTCTCTGGTTATTGCAGAGCCAAAGCAATAGGACTTTTAAGAAAGTACTGTGTTTGCAGACAAGTGCTTAATTCTCCTCTCCTAAATGGGATTAGGATTCTGAAGGGGATTGGGGCTGTTGCATTAAGCAAGGGAAACGTGGCTGCCACTTATTCATTATACCTCTTAGTAAAACTTTTACAAGGCAAAACTGTAATGCTAACTGGGTAATGAGACAGTACTTGCTTAAAACAATCTTTATTGTGTTTTTTTCACAAGCAGTGAAGATAATAAGTATCAGCATGCTATATGCTTTGACTGGCATCTTGTTCCTTATTGTCAAATATGATGATGGCCAACCCAGATGACAAAAAAGAAAACAAATCAATCTTTTCTGTTGATTTTTAGCAAACTTTTCTCCTTCCTATAAAATTTCACTTTTTAATATGATGAGATATGAAGCTTATTGATTAGGCATTTCCAAAAGGGAGGAAGAAAACATGTAGGATTTCTGCAGATATAAACCCATGAATGTTATTAGATACTAAACTAAATGGAAAGAAATGTGTTATTTAGAGTATGAAACTCTTCTAAGTTAATGTCCATAAAGTTTAAATTAGTTCAGACTTTTCTTATTAGAATAAATGTTTCCTTTTAAAAAGCATGATAATCATAATCAAGACTAAATTTGTTCTGTTATTTATTTTCAAAATGATTGTACATGTTTAGCTGATTTTTGATTTAAATCCCTAGGGATATATTGGAGACAGATGTTTAGATGACCTAATGCTTAAAGTAAAGTTATATTTGGACACTCGATTAAATTTTCCTTAAAATCTTTCCATATATGTTAGATTGTGGACCAGTGCAGAAAGTATTGAAAGATTTATGTTGAAAAGGTACTGCTTTATTTTTAAAGTAAGTTATTAGAGTTCAGTAGATTTTATTTCAGGCAACTGTCAAAAGCAGAAAATGTTTGATTATAAACCAGCATGTTTACAAATGAAAATATTGTGTCTTGTTGCAGAGCTAAATGGGAAACAGATTTCTTTAAAAGTTCATTGATTTCAAAACCAAATTTACCATGCCATTTATAGCTGCCTCAAAACTTAGTAAAGATTATGGTAGACTTTAAAATGTATCATCAGTTGGAGACTGCATTGTAGACCATAACACTTGCAAATCTTTTTACTCCTTTCTAGTTTTGAACAAGTAAAATAGTGTAAATAGTGTATGTAAAATAGCACCTAATGGTGTGGATGACAAAAATGACTATATATGTGATAGTAAACAACATTTTGAAAAGTCTCAATATTTCGTCATCATAATTGTCAATATTGACCTATTGAGAAGGTATTGATTTGCAGATGAAAATATTAGTATCTTCAGTCTTTTAAAGTTTATATATACTGGCTTTTGTTGTGTTTAGTTAAATAGGCAAGCTACTGAGTTGCTGAACTTCTGCCATTTTAACTGTAACTGAAATATTGTACTAAGAGATGCATTCTTGTCACTGGCAGGATACTTTGTGGGCTAATGTAAGTGTTGCACAAAAATACTATTCTGATGCTTAGCACTCAGCCTGCAACATAACCTCTGGCAGATCTTGAGAACGTTTCTGTGGGACAGCATTTTTTATTATTTTCTGTAATTTGTGATTTGGAAGGCTGATGTGGGCACCAGAGCTGAAAAGTACTTTGTGCAGAATAGACCTTGTTAAGTCTAGGCATCACATGCAGCATTTTTCTGTTATCTCATTGAGGTCTGCTGCATTAGAACTGGAGTAGCCCTCTTCTGGGAAAAATTGAAATTGCAATATTTGAAGCCTCTTCTTTCATGTAGGAGTGGATATTGGGTCAACAGTGGTATAAAAATCATGTTTTGCGACAGGAATGAAAGGAGATCTCATCCTGTTCCTGGAAAAGGAGCTTTCATTCTGTTTTTTTGCTGGTAGATGAATGTATATTAATCATGGGCAGTAACTGTTTTGTACAGCATGGATCTAATCAAAACCTAATGAATGAATGTGTAGTACCTATGTGATGCCATTTACTGTTAGCAGAAATTATTTTTCTTCCTGAATTAAGATTTGGCATATAGATTATAACTCTGGAAAATAAATAGAAAAGTATCTTCTTAAGACTCTCAAGAAGCAAAGGGTGGCCATAAAATTGGAAGAGATAGCCCTTAAACATCTTCTGAAAATGTCACTTGTCAGTTGCTGGTGTGAAGACAAGGAGCAGTATAGAATTAAATTCTAGTAACTGTAGATGAAGCAGTTTTATGGTGATGTGGTTGGATTTGTCTACACACAGATTTTTTTAAGTTCAGAAATGCCCTTTAAAAGTATTAAAAGAATATTGATCAGTTGATGCATAATGCTGTTAATCGGACTTATCACTTGCTTAGTCTTGCAGAGTGAACACTTGTAACTGGGCTGAAGTAACTTGGGCAACAAGTTCTATGCTTGTGTAGTGTAATCTTACCCTTTGTTACATAATGGCTTTTCCCTTTTTTAATGTATGTTTTTCAGTGAAAGGAAAAAATGATGGCTTTCTGTTTAAAGACTTATGATCTTCTCATGTAATATATTGTCACTTACACATACAAAATTTGACTTTTTTTCCCTTGATTATGCATGAATCACCGTATGTTACTTGAGTATTTTCCCTGAAGATGGTGTGCTGAGATTTGCAGGAGTGATTAGTCCTCTCTGGTGCCTCGAGACAGACACCTAAAAGGAGAGTAGACAGTTTTGTTGGGGTGCTATGAAAGTTTTATGCAACTTGTAGAGAAACAGAGGAAAAAACCCTGGGAGAAAGGAGGACAAGATGGTTTTAACTTCCTTAATGTGCTCTTTTTATTATTTTTTTTTATTTTTTCATTTCCTCTAGTCCTTTGTAGAAGTAGCAAGGACCCTGAAGACTAAATGCTGCTCTGTTACCCAGACTTAGTTGTTGGCATTCTGTGTGCTGAATAAGGAAAACATCCCTGAGAGAAAACCATTGCTGTCAAGTAGAGATTGTATCACAATCATTACCAGCTCAGTCCTAAACTAGGCTTTTTCTGTTCAGTCTTAATCTTGTTTACATCTACATCTTTGTTTCCTACATTTTGATTAATCTATAATTGCACCTAGAATCTTAATTGAAAAATCTGTGAAGAATTAAAAAACTTAGAGAGAGACAGTATTCTACAAATTCCTTTTCAACAATATGGCTGAAACCTTATCTACAGCAACTGTAATTAGGGATAGCTTGCTTTGTCTTTGTTTTGACTACAAACTCTATTCTAGTTAGGAGATTAAATTCAGAGAGAGAAATAAATCGCTGCATTACATTTTGTATGATGATTGAACTGTTTGTAAAAATTGAACATACTTTATATGTTTGCTAATTGTTTTGTAAACATTTCAATATTCGAGTTTGTAGTATAAAATGTTTTGACTATCAGCAAGATTTGGGCTGCTTACATTCCGTATAAGCAAAACCTGGATGCCTCTTGCTCACTAAACAATTCAGAACAGACCCAGGTGATTTGAGTCCAGGGAAAGAATTTGGAGCTTCCTTGGCTTAGCCCAGGAAACCAAACAACCAAGAGTTCTCTCTTTCACCTCTTTTTCATTTGGTGTTTTTGTGGTATTTTGCCTTTTTTTTTTGAGTTTTTGTTGGTGGTGGGGGGTTTTGTGTTTGGTTTTTGGTTTTGGTTGTTTTTTTTTTCTCTGCTTGTTGGTTTTTGGTTATGTTATGGTTATTGCTTGCTCTCTTCCTAGGTCTTTGAATCTTGAAATAATTTTTTTTGCAAAATGGTAAATTAGTACAGATCAAACATGAGAGAGTGTAACCATATATGAAATGTCTCTGGTGGTCAGTTAAATCTTCTGAAAAGTGAAATAATGGTTTTAACGGCTTTGCTTTCTGGACTGTAATACATTATCTTTTCATGTGTACTTTCAGAGGAATTGTTATACCTCATTTCTAGGGGAACTGTAGGTACTTGAACCATGAGATTGATCAGTATCCCAATTCCACTGAAATCAATCGAAGTTTTCCACTCTCTGAATCTCTTCTGATCTGTCCTAGATCTGTATCAGATATCCTGTGAAGTCCAGCATGTGAACATGCTCACTACTAATGCCAGGTGGCTACTCCCTGTATGTATGAAGGAATGGACTTGTTGCCAAATTGTTTTCCTGGCTGTAGGTTTGACCTCTCTGAAGTGTCCAGTTGAAGTCAGGCAGCAGCTTTCTAAGCATTGCAGTGCCTGAGCTGATGTCCAGCTGGCTACCAAAGATCCCATCTCACCCAAGCTGTTGAATCTAACTCTATTAAAAATGCTGTTTTTTAAAGTTACTTGTAAATCTGAGAAAATCTGTTAGGTTATGTTTCTATGAAATCTTGCACAAGACTTCTACTGATATCCCCACCTGTGTTTGGACATTTGGATTAAATGTTGGAAAACTTGCTATCATTTAAAAGAAATATCTCTGGAGGAAATGGCTTTTGTGATAGTTAATTAATTATATTATAGTTTACATTCTCTCTTTATATCTGTGGGAGAAAAAAGATCTCTGGAGGAAATGGCTTTTGTGATAGTTAATTAATTATATTATAGTTTACATTCTCTCTTTATATCTGTGGGAAAAAAGTATTTCTGTAACAGGCTGTAGAGGCCATAGCTGAAAAATCTAGCAAACGAAATTTGTACTTCTAAAATGTGCAACCTGTTGTCAAGTACTCCTGGATCAGATGTAATGTGTTTGGTAATAACTGCTGTATGGTGCACAGAAGACCTCCATAAATCTGGAAAACTCATAATTCCTGAGTCTTGTATACAACAGTTTTGCATCCAACACATTCAAACTTCTGCAGGAAAGGAGGAAAGCTGTTCTGATACACCACTGTATCCATCACTCCTTTCATGAATGCAGTGTTCTCCATGTATGTTTCCTGTCCTGTTCTAGAACTTCTATTCTCAAACTTAAACAAAATTCTTCTTTGTGTTTCTCTTCTTTGTCCCAAGTTAGGTATGTAAAGTCACATTCACACCATTGTGTTTTGGACCAGGCTTCAGTGGCCTTTTACTAAAGGATCTGGAGTGCATATCTGGAAATAGTTTATTTCTAATTGATGTGCAAATGGTAGTCTCCACTGACATCAAGTTCATGGACTCCACCTCTCCTGATTGTATTGTACGAAGTGAGCTAAAATCTGAGCATTCTTCTGTCCTATTTATAGGCTGTCCTTCAGCCTTCTGAGCCTATTTATACTTAACTAACAGTGTTGCTGTATTGTCTTTCTAGTTCAGACTTTCAAACTGTGATGTAAGGGAATTGTCAGTGGTTGCCTTAGAAGTTATTCTTTCAATAATACCTGTGACTTGTTCAACTTCTTTTGTTTTCTATTGAGATTTGCATCCCCAAATGCAGGTCATCTCCAGTTGGCTTCCAGTTGGAGGCTGAAGTTTGTTTTCTGGGGCTGGATTGAGCACAATTTTCCTTTCATTGTTCAGTGTCCCGCAAATGTTTGGTGTTTTTCACTCTGTTTTGAAGGACATAGGCTGGCAGTGGTTTGGCAGTCCTAACATCCTTCCAGGTCTGTTTGCTATTAATGGAAGTAAAGTTTATTTTGCTTCACTTCTGTTCAGCAAATCTAGCTTTTTCTAGAGCTTTGATGGCCATGCTTTGTACATAGAACATCAGGTGATTGAGATATTTTTCTGAAACATGATCTGTGCCAAGCAGGATCTAAGTGGCAGGATGCACTGACCATACAATTGTGTGCTTTGTTTTCCTCCATGTTCCTGCCAGAACCTTGATGGTATCGAACCTGATGATGGGGAGAATATTTGTCATCAGTGATCTCCTCTAAATTATCTCCTTGTGTATGTAGTTAAAGTATTCCTGTTTTCACATCTACAAACTAGGTAAATAGTTGAAGGCCCTGACCTGAGCTTTTTCCATGCCTTTTGTAGCCAGTAAATATATTCACTCACTCTAATGCCTAAAATCCCAAGCTTTTGAGACTGTCTCTTGAAGAAAGTTCACTATTTACAAAGCATGAACTTTCTGTATGTTGAACTTGTTTTCTGGAAATTTCCTGTCCAAACCATTCCTTGGCTGCATTAGTCTTGTGTGCTATCTGGTTGTATACCAACACTAAAACACCAAATAGGGTGCTTGTCTGTCTGATATTTTGTAGTTTGTCCATTTATTGTTTGCTTTTAAAATTAACTTGTGTTATTGGTGGGGACAAAGTTCATGAGTCCTGGCTTTTCCTTAGCCAAAAGCTACCTACAAGAACGCTTTTCTCATCTTACTTGTTATCTCAGTTGCTTTCTCATCTCATAGTTGTCATCTTGGTAGCTTTTGTGTCTCTATCTGGTGCCCAAATTGTGGGTGCACTTAAGTTGACAGTATATTCTTCTGTTGCAATGTTCCTCATTGACCTATGAAGAAGAGAGGTGGTGCTATTTATCTATGCCTGTTCGTATTGTGTCAGCAAACTCTTTGAAATTATGCTGACCTTTTAGGAAACTGATCCAAGGAGCTTAAGTGGCAGAAACTGAACTGCTTTTGATAGGATGGTTTTCTGTCAGTTTATTTGCCTGAGCTGCAGGAGCTGGCAGGGATTCCCAGTCAGTGGCAGAAGAGTAAGTAATGGTTCTGGTAGCAGCAGGCTTGTGTGATTGCTCACCTGTTTGATCAGGCTGCAGTGGGTGCCAGGAGCACTTCCACTTCTGAGCTTCACCCAAAGCTTAACACACATCAGCAATTTAGTTTGCTTGCTCTGTTGTGGTACCTAATGAAGCTGTTTGTCACCTTCCATATTTTCCCTTGAAGGACCTGCTTCTCAGGTAACTTGAAGCTTTAGCAAATACCATTAAATGAAGATGCGTATTCAAATAATCCACAACAGGAAAAAGGACTTTGCTCAGCTTTGTGTGAGGATTAAGAGGGAAGAAAGGCTTTACTCTTTTTTTTCCCTTTTTAGTGGTCTTTTTTTTTTTTTTTTTTTGTTGCTTGGTTTGGGTTTGTTTGGTTTGGGTTTGTTTGGTTTGGGTTTTTTTTTGGTTTTTTGGGTTTTTGGGTTTTTTTTTGTTTTTTTGTAAGAAACCTTAATAAACTCTTCTTTGTAATACTGGTTTGCCACTGAACATATACTAAACTGAGTTAAGGTCTGGAGCATCTATTTCAGGCTTCATATTGTACTTTGCTCCAAGTATAACCCACTTTAATATATCTAAGGTGGAGAACCCCAGCAAATTGCATCTACGGCAGTTAAGTCAGTTGTCATCTGTTTCCCAGCATGTAAGTTCATCACTAGAAGAGCCAGCACATCCAGAACACTGACAGATAAAACAAGGCATAACACACTTTCAGATATGCTTTCTCTCTGATACCTGTCACTTGATGTCATGGGCGAGACTTGACAGGCTGGGAGCTTGCTTACTCTGCCTCCTTTTGGATTTGGGACTGTTGAGTTTGATGGTTTTCTGATATACTACATTAGTTGAACAAAATTAATATTTCTGCCTGACAATAGTTCCCTTAATTTGCTCACAAAAGTTTTAGCATCCTTTACATGTGTTCTTGTTCTCTATATCTTATTATCTTTTCACTAGATTGTATGTGTGATACTTGTACTTCAGCATTTAAGGTGGAGATGGCAGTGTTGTGCTTCTCTGCTGTCTTTTTTGGAGACAAAAGCAAATTTCTTACTGGGATGCTCAGGCTGTTATATTTTTACTGGGATTATGTATTCAAACAGAAGCCTAACCATGCAGAGGTGGGTGGGGGTGTGCAATGTATGGTCTTTTCAACAGGAAGAGGATTATGTGTTATGATAAAAATACTGACATTAAGAAGCTACTGGAAGTAGTTAAAGATGAGTCTCTAAATGTTGCAGGAAGTATGGTATTAGTTGAAAAGTTCTGTGATATAACACTTGATTTAAAAAAATTCAAATTAAAAATAACTTTTTTGCATAGAATATTGCCTAGATTAAAATGGAAGAAAATTGTCTTTTGAGTCATTCATAGTCTGGAGTTCACAGGCATTCATAGTAATTATGAAAATATTATAAACACTCATAGAAACTGTTACTTTCAAATATTGTCACTAATGTTATGGGTGTCAGAGCACAAATTTTCTGGCTTCAAAAAGCCCCACTTCTGTGTTTGAAAGACCTACAGTGTAAATGTGTTCTTGATGAAGCCAGCACACTGCCTATGAACACCTGGAACTTTAGCCTTGTGTTTGGAAAGCAGCCAGATGCTGGCCTTGGTGGTCGTGCCCCTGTAAACACAGTGCCCACTCAATGCCATCACCTTGCACAGCGTCTGTTTGCACGCTGCAGTTTGAAGTCTGACTGCCACTGACTACTTGCACCTTGGCTTTTTGGTTTTGTATTGTAATGTTAGCTATATAAGCAAATTCTTCTTAAATCTTTTACTAACAGAAACTTGCAGAGGACATACCTCTGTTATTGTGACATGCTTTTACTTCTAATCCTGTAGTTTTCCTCCTTAAGTTTTCCTTCCCTCTCCAGCAAGACTTTTACACTTGGACAGTTTCCCTCTAAACCTCTATTCTTAACTCTGAACAAGAATGTGCATCTGTTAATATGCGTCCTAGTGGCTCACACAGTTATTAGCAGAATTCAGTAGCAACTGAGTAAATTTAAGCACCTATTAAATCCTGAGTAGATACAAATGTGTTACTGCCAGAAGTTAGATATTTTATCCTGTGAGTTGCATCTTTGATATTTAAGGTGTTTCAATGGCTGTCACAGAAATATGTGAAATGGGGTTGGAAGAGAGGCCAAGTATGATACATATGTGTTCTGTGTATACTATCTCCTTTTTTTCTCTAATGGCTGAGATTGTATTTACAGCTGCAGAGCTATCTGACATTAGTTCCTTAAATGGGTGTTTCAAAGGGGACATTAACATTCTGAATTCCTGATTCTCTTGTTGCCTGATAGTCCTGATTATCTGTTGCCTGTTGAAATCCTATTTCACTAATTCATTTTTCCTTCCTCTGAAGCAGGGATTTCCTGAAAACAGGCTCCAGACCAGTACTACAATATAAATAGTATAGGATATAGTATGATGGTACTACTTGTGTGTGTTTGAAGTTGAAGAATCATTGGAAGGTTTTGGTTGGAAGGGTTAGGGTTAATCCCTTCCACTAGACTGGGTTGCTGAGACCCCCATTCAAACGGGTCTTGAATGTTTCCAGTGATGGGACAGCCACAACTTCTCTGGACAACCTGTTCCAGTGCCTCACCACTCTCACAGTATGGGATGGATTCCGTCCTAGTATCTGATATAAACATTTCCTCTTTCACTTTGACACTCGCTGTATCAATGGCAATTTTTAGAGTTATCAAGTTATTATTCTTTTTCTTCAGTGTTTTACCATTTAACCTTGAATGAATGATTAAACTGCTTCATGGGGTAATTACCACCATTTTGTTCCTAAGATGCAAATACTCTGTTACTAGGAAAGTATTATCTCTATCGTACCTTGTTTGAAAATTCTGATACATAAATTCTTTTTACTTTTGGAGTCCCTGAAGTAGTGATTGATATGCACTGTCTATACCATTGGTTTTGTTTGTTTGAGTTTTTAAAGCATTAATCAACCTGTTAAAACATTTATGTATGCAATTAAAAGTAATTTCCCATCAAAGGTAATAATTGGAACCATGCCTTATATAAAACAGATCAAAAGTCAGTTGGGAAATCTCCAACTCTTTATCTTCTCTATAGCTACGTTTTTGTTGCACATAAAATCATCAAGACTAAGAGTAACAGCAAGAATGCTGAGAGATAGAAATAGTATCTTTAGTGGGCATGAACTGTGTGTTTCATTGTGTGCTAATGTGCGAATGATGATGCTTATAAATGCCAACAATTTTGATGGTCATCAAAGGAGATTCATGTTATGAAGTTATGACAATATTTTCTGAAGTTTCAATGTGTCTGTGATGGTCTGGTAAGACTGCAGGAGGTCAAAAGGGAGTATATGAAGATGTCTCTGGTTTTAGGAGTTCATGTTTGGGATTTGGAATGACTTAATTTTGTTTTTAAGGAGGGGTTGTCAGTGTCCGGAAATTTGAAGCACTGCATTTCGAACCTGACTGCAAAAAATGCAGGTTATGTTAATCTCTAATTTAAGGCTTATTTTAGCTTAAATATGAAATATTTTCAGCTATTTAAAATAATATTTGATTATTCATTTCCTTGCTAAGCCTCCTCCCATACTAAGTGCCTTAGTAATATCTTGTATAGAAAAGAGGAAGATGTGAATAATGTGTCCTCCAAATGTACTTTGTCAATTTCTATTTACTGTTGATATGACCTGACTATTGAGTGGCTACATTGATGTTATGGTGCGATTTGGCCACTCTGTGTTGGTTTCTTTAATAGAAGGGTCCAAGTTTTTAATGTTGGAGGCAAAAAAATTGCCATCCTGCAGCTGATGGAGTTTTTCTCATGATACTGTATCATTCTTTTTCCATAAGCAAAAGTATGTACAGACAACTCTTGTGAATTTCTGTAAGCAGAGATGCAATGTTTCCATGTAATACAAGTACTAAATATTAGGAGATCAAGGGAAGGTGAGGATTAGTCAACAAAATGTGGATATGTGTAACCTTGATTGTTTAAAGTTCTTTTCTTTTAAAATACAGTGCCTGTTTAGATCACTAATACATTTTAATTGTTTCCATCTTTCAAAATATGTCTAGCAAGTTCAGTTTCTAGTTGTTGTTATACAAATAAACTGGTATTAGAGGCATTGCTTTCTTCCTTTCAAACATGCTTTCAAATTAGGGCTTAATGTGGTTTGAAGATTTTGCCAACATACTCTTCCAGATCCTTTTCTTATAAGAGTGTGGTTGATTACATCTATCTTTCTTCTTTGGTTTACAAATGCCAATATATTCCAAAGAATGCAAACCCTGGGACCATTTGTCATCACACTTTGATTGTAGTTCACTTCGTTATTGTATGTAGGAGGAAAAGCAAACAATTAGATGCCTGAACAGTGGAGGGGGGGAGTTGGAGTGTCAGGACATGCTAAACATTCTTATTGCATTGCATACTTTAACCTCCTATTGTTTTCTCATTGCTTTTAACACTTACCTGCCTGGATGTGATAGTTTTAAATACATTTTTTAAAAAAACCAGAACTGTTTGGCTGAAATACTAAATATAAAATGTCTTGAAACAAATGGAGCCTAAGGGCTACAGACCCCTTTAGGATTAAATCCTTAAATGTGTAGGTTGCATAAATGAAGCAGAGAACTTGGTTCTCTGCTGCAATAGCATGCAGCACTTCTTAGCATGTTCTTTATAGATTTAGTCTCAAAGCAGCAGTTTTAGACCTTGAAAGTGTCACAGGTGGTCTGGTGAGTAAAGCAACATTAAGAGCAGGATAAATGCCCATTCCTCTGCTAATAGTGAAAAAAAGCTCAAACAAAACAGTAATCTCAAGCTGAGTCAAATATAGCATTTCACTGGTACTTCCTTCTGTTCTCAGGTGCATATCCTGAAACAAGTGACTTGCTGTAGCCACTAAAATAGGCTGTAAAGCAGCATAAAGTATTACATCTTTCCTTTTGATGGGCATTTTCAAAAATACACTTTGACTAACGTGTAAACCAAAAGAACTGTGAGCTCTGCCCACTAAAAATAGCCAAGGTGACAATTCCAGAAGAAAATATGTTAAGTCATGGTGATGAGAGGTACATACTCCACAGAAGAGCAGAACTGAAGACCCAGCTCTTCTCAGACACTTTGAGTGTTTTTAGGCTAACAATTACTTCCATTTCAGAGTTAAGGCTTCAAGAGTGTTGTTTTCCACTTAATCTGCCTCAGGTCTTCTTATTATTAGAACCTTAAGTAGTGAAAAGAGCTTGCTGGAGCCTGTGCACTGGTCCATTTTTTCATCTTTTTTTTCTGCCAGTGGTCTGTAATTTTGCATTCCAGTGACTTTGGGAACTGTTTTCTTAATTGGACCATGTGGAAATAAAGGGTATCAGGGCTGTTGAGTGGCTTTTTTTGATCTTTAAGTCCCTGCTTATATGGCAGGATTTAAATGAGAAAGATGTCTGAGACAAAATAAGATACATTTACTAAGAGTCCTTCTACTGCTTCATCCATCAGTCCACCTAATCTGAAAACACAAATTTCAGCATCTTGCTTTTGCTGATTCTTAGTGCCAAAAGCACCTGAAGTTCCTAGGTAGCTATATGATTCTTGAATAATAGTGTTGGATTAACCAATTTTTAAACCAGCATTCACCACCTAAACTGCTTCAGTTATCCCTGAAATGAACCACCACATGCATGCAAAGATCTGTTAATAGCCAGTTTACAGGCTTAGAAGCAAAAACTGTGGATTGACTTCGAGTCTCCCTTTTGACACACAAAGCTGCAAGAGTCCATTAGTACCAGTATAGGGTCTGAAATTTTAGGAACAATCATTGAATCATTTGACAGTTGGGTTTGATGCAGCACTTAGGTGAAGTTGGCAGGAAGAATCCCCTTTGATTCCATATCCACTAGATAGCCTTTTAGCACATGAGCTGAAATTTCTTTTGTCCAAAGAACATCTATCAGCTGGGGTGGATTTATAAGTGGGCTCTGACTGAGCCCATCTTCCCTGCTCTCATTGAGCTGCAGTTTTCTTTTTAAAATACAAAACCAAGTGATTTTTAGTCCAGAAGCTGGCCTGAGGCCTGCTTTGCCATGCATGGCTTTTCCAAAAATGGGGGTGAAAAGGACACTTTTTCAAGTTATTTAGGTCAAACTAGGGAGCTCAAGTGCCCTGAGAACTGGGATTCTCATAGCTGGGAAACCATTTGCACAAGTTGTCATTTCTCTGTTCCTGTTCCCTGTTTTTGGCAGCTCTGCAATTCCTGACCTGAAAGAGCAGGAATGCTCTGGCAGCTCTTAGGATTCTCCTGATGCTTCGGTTAGCTACAGTGCTTCCACCTGTTGTCCTCAGAGGCTCAGGCGACATGAAAGGCATAGATTTTCAGCTCTGGATTGCCTCATTAGGATTAAGAGGGAAAAAAATTGGTTTTTTTCTAATTTGAGTTTTTATTCTGAATTATGCATTAGGGACTGTACTAAAGCAAATCTAAGAGATGATGGGAAAATATCTTGGATTATTTATTTTATGACCCCTTTGCAATTATCCTTCTCAGAAAAGATGTATATTAAAGAAGCACAACAAAATTGTGCATTACAAGTAGTCTCCCTTTACATATCTTGAGACTTATCGTCCAAGGCTGGGCTTTTTTTTTTTTTGTTTTTTTGTCTTTTTTATATGTATCTTTGAAGCTTTGTTTTTAAATCAGTAGCAGTTGTCTTCTCAGTTTTCTTCCCTAGGTCAATTCGAAGTCTTGTTTTCGTCTACTTTTTGATTTTTAAAGCTGTTAGAATGCATTTACTTATTACATGCTTTGGAGATACAATTCCTGCTGTTGTGGACTCTTCTTATGATTAGGAGTAGCTCAAATCAAAAAAAAATTGCATGTTGTTCACTCCATTTCTCACTTAAGAGTTTTTTCTTGAAGTCACTTAACTGAGATCAAAATCCTACTCAGAACAGGGGGATACAGAAATAGATGGTTTCTGCTCTACTGACTCAATCATTTGGTTTTTTTTATTTTGCTCAAATTTTTAGAGTGAAATTGATAAATTATAGTACTTTTTAGTATCTATTATGATAATCCTTATTGGGCCTGCTTTAGGCATTGTTTGTTACTGAATAATTGGTTATGGAGTAAAAGTAGTACATACATGTGGGAAGAAGAGCTGAAATTGAAACATGGCACTTGAAGAATTACTTTTGATATCACTTTCAAGCAGTGAGATCAAAGCTGTGAAAGAAGGAAGTGGGGAAAAGCCTTTATCATCTGCGTTCTTTAAGAGCTCATTAGAATAGAATAGAAGGAGTTATCCTGTTTGACCAGAAAAATTATCTGTTGCATGATTTCTAGTTCAGTTTCTAGGTATCACACAAAGGGAATTCCCACTCTTAACCATTCAGGCATAGGTGTGCACCAACATAATGAAACCCCAGCTAAACAGCAGTAGTAAATTATTAAAAGTATATTTCTTTAAAATGTTTGACTATTGAGAAGATGTAGCATATGGGTGTGAGAAGATCATTGGATTTTGACTCTGTTTTTTCACTTCAGTGCCATTGTGAGTTAGGTGAGATAAGGTGAAATTTTCCACTGTGGCCATATAGATTTTGCAAAGGCAGAAATGACTGCTTTGTTTGGGTATGCCCCTGTGTTATCTGGCTCTGTCATGTCTTGGATCAACAGGTGAAAAAAAGCTTAAAAATCCATATATGACAGGAGTGTCAGATAAAATGTTAAGAGCATCCAGTCCTTTTGTGACTAGATGTTCTTTTCATATCAAAATTTAACTTATGTATTTTAGGAATTGCGGGATAAGATATGTGTGATTTTGTACATCTGGGCAATATGTTTAATACAGAGAATGTTAAGCTTTTGTCCACATAGTGTGAAAATAAAATGCACGGTATGGTTCACAGGAATCAGACTTACTGGTAGCACACTTTCAGAGCATAGAGGATGTTCTGCTGCAGCACAGCTTGAGGTTCTGCTTTGAGAGACTATAGTTAACTTTGCTATTATTGGTTGACCTGGCTTTTCTACCTTTGCAGCATCAGATCTTTGTAAATGGGCAGTGAAATCATAAACAACTTGAAAACTTAATCTGTTGTGCTGTGTTGTTTCTTCACTTTTTTAATATTTGTGTCCCCAAATTTTTATTTATTGGTAGAAAAATCAGACTACATAGTAGTCAGTCCTCATATCTAATTCTAGGTAGTCAAATATTTTTCTCACATGAAGGTAAATAACCACTCCTATAAGCTTAAAATTCTTGTAATAAAACGTGTCAATTTTCTTTGAAATTGAAGAGGACAAAATAAATCTTAATGTGTGTGCATTTTTTAAAGAATAAAAAGTATGCAGTGCTGAATGGCTGTAACCAGTCCACAGCTGTACTGCATAATCTAAAGACAGTATATATTGGGATAGTCAAATGCAAGGTAAATGTTAAGGATTTGTTTTTTAAGTTTGCTCAAGTTTAAAGAATTTCTGCTCTGTGCATAAGTGAGAGGAAAAGGATTGACCCTGCTTTCTTCACAGAAAAAGTCTACTGAAAAGTCTGCTGGACTACTGGTATTAAAACCATTATCTGGACTCATTCCAGACCATTGCAGGTGACAAAAAACCCCATAATATGTTTTGTTTGTGTTAGCAAGGGACTGCAGGACCTGGATACTTTATTGATCAAGGTTAATTTTGAGAAATGTAAATGAGAATCAGTTGCTGTGGGATTTTAAATATCTAATAATTTACTTCAATTATAGTGCTCTTCATAGTTATTTCATGCTCCACAATGTTTATTATAAAGCTAGCTTATATTTTTCCCATGAAGAAGACTCTCCACTGCTCAGAGAAAATATCTTTGAAAACATATGTTGTTACATAAGAGCCTGTTTGTGGGAACTTCAGGGAATTTGTGCTGACTTGCTTAATCATCCTCTGGAGAGCAACAAGCCCTACTTCCTGTCTGCTTCTATTACTTGTTGCTGTGCCTTAAAAAGAGACTGCAACCAGAAAGAAAACATTTCTGAACCAACAGAAAACACTTGCAAATGAAAGAAAAAAAATTAAATGACAGCTATGTGAGAGCAATTCAGTATAAATAATAAACTAGCTCTTGAATGTTGCACATTTGATCTTTATAACGTAATGGTAAAAATACAGTGTGCAGCTTTCTCTGGCCTTCAGCATACCTCAATGAAGGTCTGATGCCAGCTTGGAAGTAATTTGACAGATGTGGATTAGTATTTATTTTGTTTGTCTCTAAGGTAGTCATGTTCACAGAATACAGCTTCTTAAAAATTAGGACAGATTTGTTGCTGTTGAGAGAACAGTTGAAACTGAGATGAAATATGTGTATTCATGTGTGTTAGATGCTCTTTAGATGCATATATGAAAAATATCTTTTTTAATGGCTGAACCTAGAGAAAAAATAGGCCAACTGAAATATGCAGCTCCATATTTAGGTAGCATACCCATATCCAACACGTTCTTTCAACAATGTAGCAAGCAGAGCTGGTGGTTTATACCCTCTGAGACTGTCCTGTACAAAAAAACAAAACAAAGAAACAAAAAAAACCCAAAAACAACAAAAAACCCCCCACCCTAACTGAAGAGCAACCCCACCTATGAAAAGCCTTTCTCATAACCAAGGGAAAACTTCTGGCTTTTGTAGGGTCATTCTCCTTGCTGTGTCTGGAATGTACCTCCAGTTCCTGCTCTGATACCCAGGAAGTGTTCAGTGCTGCTCTGTCCATTTGAATCTAATTTAACGATCCTCTTTCTAGAGCAGACTAATTCATGTTTTCTTGAAGTGGATTTTGCAAACACCAGAAAGGTATAGGAACTGAGTACAATCCTAAAAAACTGTACTTCAGTGTGGTAAGTTAGAGGTCAGTTTTCATTAATATACATTTTCTTGAGGTTGATATATTTGATGAGATTGAGGTGCTTCTTTTGTTGGTTAACTGAAGAATGAATAAGAGAGTCACCTTAAGCCAGCCTTTTAATATCCTGGTCCTAATGAGGTTGCTGATGTGGTACTCCATCTTTCTTGACTTGTCAGAAATGTCCTGAATCCTTAATTCCCCCTGGTTTGTGTGAGGTCACCTTTCAAATTTTTCTCTGGCTTTTTTTGTCTAGTGTGAAGAAATGCAGATGATGGCTGAAAGAGGTTTTTAATTTGTCTGCTGTAAAACCTCTCTTCATTCTCTTGTGATAAACATGAACTGCATCACCACTTCTCTGTCTCAATAAAGCCCATAGATGTGAGATCATTTCAGAGAAGATGGGCAAGAACCATGGATTAGGTGCTCACATTCAAGTCTCACCAATCTGTTTGCATAAAGCTTCTAGAATCAGACTGTCTGGTCAGCACTAATGTTTAAAAGCTTTTCGAGGTGGCTGTCATGTCATAATGCAAGATCCTTTTCTTCAGAAGCAAGACATGCATGCTTGCACTGTGTTCACTCAGAAAGTGTTTTCTGTTGCTGGTAAGCAATGCATCACCATAGAGATGTTTGGGGATCTTCTGGCTCCAATCATGTTATATACTCCAGGCCTTGGAAGTTCTGTATCCAAGGGCAAATGCATGTGCAACCAGCAGTGAGGAAATTAGGAAGTTAGATGATCCTCCTTCCTCCTCTCACCTAAGGATGAAACAAAATTAAATTCAGACAACACCTTTCTGTGCAAATAGGCAACCATGCTGATACTGCGTGATTTCATTACCTTCCTCAGAAGAAAGAGGGGAGAAAAAAAGGCAGGTTACAACATGTACTACAAGTGTTTCTTGCAAGACAAATTTAGAGCCAGAATGAAATAGCAAAGTAGCGAAATGAGAGAAAATTAAAGGAGAAAGGATGGGAAATTCTTAATCTTTAATCTGTGAAATTCTTATTATAAATTTTGCTGTTTAAAGGGAACCAAGGTAGTAAGTAAGAATTTTCTTACAGATTGAAAAGAAAAACAACTCAAGAAACAATTTTTTAACACTGATTATTTGTGATATCTCTGAAATTTAAAAATTGTATTTGTTCTAAAAATAGTGGAGAATATTCCCCAGTTTTGAAGTTCTTACTGGAAAAGGCATATCCTTGTAAATGCACAAAATCCCAAATGTGTGTGAGACAAGAAAGTCCCAACCAGTTTTTACTTCTTCCTTTTACCAGATAATGAGTATATTAACAAACTGATGGAAAAGTCTTAGCTTTAGCAAAAAAGCTTTTAGTCAGGTATGGAGTTGGGACAAATTTAGTTCCTTTTGCATGTTGGAGAAAGGAAAGGAAGTCTATTTCATTATCATTTTGACTTCCAAAGTAGCACATGTGTTGCTGTGTTCAGGAAGTATTCAGCTCTGGAAATCTTCCTGTTTTCCTTTAGCTTAGAGCTGTCCCTTTGTTCATGGCATCTGTGGAGGATTTTGAGTTAAAACCAGGAGTGACAGCAGCACTCCCCTCTATGGCCTTTTCAGAGCATCACCTTTGCAGCTTGATTTAAGCTATTGTCATAGCTGACAGTGGCATAGCTGCTGCCTTCTGCAAGCTCACAGGAACATACAAAATATATAATTCTAAAAGAAACCCCAAATGAAATCTGAGATTCAAGTTCTACCTAAGCAATAGTTTTAAGTAGCTCCATTTCTAGGTGTAGGGTGCTAATTGGGTGGTATTGATATTATACTAAATGAACATGCATCATTGAAGTCTATTGTTGCATTGCTTTGTTTAAAATATGTAGTGCTTTGCCAGCAGCAGCATGCTGATGGAAAACTGTCACAACAGCGATCAGTACAATCTGGGAGTTAAATTTGACTGAAACATATGTCTTCAATTTTAATAGCTCAACTTCCCAGATGCCCTAGAGGAGAATATTGCCTGAGAAGGAGCTTTTCATGTAAGAATAATTTGTGTTAAGTAGCTCAGTGATCTGTTTGTTAGGTTAGAGCTGACAGTTTGTTTATATTTCTAAAGGGGTATGATGAATGGGGGAGAAGTTGATGCTAATTAGCCTAAATTGTTCCTAAGAATGCAGAGCACTTTGCCAGTTTCATTGTTTCTGTTTCTTTGCACATTTTCAATAATTGAATAGAGCTCAAACCATTCATCATAATTTTAGGTAAGATGGAAATAAATGAATATAGCACAGGTTAGTCTGTGTGATGGAAGATGTCACTTTAGAGGTCAATTAGATAAGACATCACACTAGGACTAATGTAGCATTTTCTAGCCTGTTTCTATGAATATAGCAATGTGACTCATTTTAGATAAAAGAATAATTCTCTTGACATTATACTAGTATTAACTATTTCTTTCAATGCTTCTTTGTCTCATCAGCATGAAGTTCTTATCTTAACTTTCAGCTGTTACCTCTGACACTCCATATGACAAAACATGCTACTTTTCTGTTTACTCTATGTCAGATACCATAAATCTAAAAAACCTGCTTTTGTGATGCCAAAAATATTGGTCAGGTGTGATATGCAGAAGGTGTTAGGAAAAGAGGATAAAATGAATCAGAAGCTATACAAATGTAACAGCAGAAAAGCTCTTATTATTGTTTTACTTCAGCATGCTGTACAACTCATTGTTTTTAGGTTTTGGTAACGTAATTCTGCTCAAATGCGAAACATCCTATTCATACACAAAACAATAATTTTATAAGAATGTGTATTTGTATCAAACATTTCCTTGATAAATTGAAGTTAGGTTTGGGGGATGGGGACTTGGAATGTTCTGTTTTCAGTCCTTATACAAGACCATTCTTTTTTAATTTATGCACATATAATACCACAGGAAGAGATGGTATAAATTTGTGGACTGTGGAGAATGAGTGAGCATTTTTGAATCAGGATCTTTAAAAGGGGTGAAATTTGAGTATGATTAAGTTAGGAAAAAGGCTCGCTTACGGCGGAAGTCAGAGACTCTGTATACATTATAGGCATGTCATGGCTTTTAAAAAGTTATGTTAGACTTCTATACAAATTGCAAAGGAATTTGTATAACCCCAAACAAAATTCTGTGTGGCTCTGAATTCTTGCAAAAGTACAAAATAAAGTAAAAAAGAGTGAAATAATAATAGTAGTTAGTATTCCGGTCAGGAGTGAGTGTTGCTGTAGGGCAGGCTGCATGGGTGTTTTGTTGGTCACTAATTTTCTTGGAAGGAAATGATCCCATGGCTTATGCTATCCGCGTTTGTGCATATTTGCCCTATAATTGGCATTTATTATGGGGACTTTTGGTTTGATGGATGACTGTCAGGGTATTGCCTGCTAGCTTTGATGCGGATTGCTTTTGCATGAGGTTTTTTTACATTAACTCATTAGAAACTCTGCTCTGCTTCAACATTCTCTTTATTTACCTTCTGAAAACGTGATACTTTTCAGCCTGAGTTTCAAGGGACTTAGTGTGGTTGTATTTGTGTACCAGTGTTTTAATTGGGACAGATGAAAAAGATACATAGCAGAAAAATACTAAATTTTCAACCTGTGAATCTTAAAACTTATAAATGTTTCAGCTTAATTACCTATCTTTGAAATGCTAAGCTGCTAGCAAAATATCTTTGGTTTATAGCATTGACTTCTGTGTTCCTGAATTTTTTTAAAGGGAAAAAAGGCTAGCAAAATCCAGTCCCATAAAAGCAGCAGGTATAGTAATATTTTCACAGCAGGTCGATATTCAATGAATGTTCAATAAATCCAGGATTGGTGTCTGAGACATATTAGTGGTTTCTTCAAGGCTGGATTGATTTGGTCTGTTCCTGTAATATATCTGGGACATAGGACTGTTAATTAGATTAATTAGCTATAGCGTGATTTATAAGGCAGTTATAATAAAACTATGGTTACCAATGTATTTAATCGCATTGCCATGTTTTGATTTGACATTTAGAAAAGCATACAAAAGAAGTGGAAGTTGTGCATACTGACCCTGCCACTTTGAGCGTTCCTTTAATAAAACATTTTCTCTACAAGTAGCTGTGCAAAGGAGAACTACATCTTGCTGCATGCACTAAGCAATGCTTCCCTGAGCATGAGGGAATAATTGGAATGTTCAGCAGGTTAAATTCTTCCTCTGAGTTCACACTGCAAGAAGAAAATTTGATGGAAAACTTCCTACTTTTTTACATTTTCATTGTTTACTGCCTTGATGTTTCAATAAGGCATTACAGATCTTGTGCTTGCCACCCAAAAAGAAAAAGGCAAATTTTTTTTTGCTAATTCCTGACTTATTTTCCTGTTTTCAGTTGATGCATGTGTGACACATTTCTTACAAGGCATAGTAAATGTAGACTAAAACTAATATTGAGTGCAATTCTATACAGTTTGGATCTGAAGGTTTGAAGCAGACGATTGACAGAGTAGCTTTTCTGCAGTGCAAGATATTTGTGAAGGATCTGAAATTTATTTGCATTTATCCCAAAATGAAATTATGGATTTACTTATTCCCAGTCCTGTATATTACTTGTGCATGTTTTTAACTTACTTGAATGGATTCTCTGGACCATCTGACTTGCTGAAGTCCAAGCATTTGTTTAGGGGTTTGCAAACTCACAGATCTTTGGCTTGTACATTCAGTTGCTGTAATTAGCTGTAGCTGTCTGAAGTCTGGGACTTTTCTGTTAATTACAACTAATCTTGACCTTTTATGTCATGAGGAACTAATTTCTATTTCTGGCAGTAAGACTTCAACGAGTATAATAAAGAATCTATTAACCAAATATAATCCTATTCTTATGAATTTGTAAATTAAAAGGCTTATTAACCTCACTGAACTGGAAAAAAGTTCATTGGCAGTGTTTGAAAAGTTTAGCTCTCTTATTTATTTTTCATGGCCTGATGTAGTACCCATAAGATATCAATGCCAGACAAAAATGAAACTAAGTGACCAAATATTTTGTTTATTTAATTTAAAAAATTAATTCTGTCTTTTACCCATGTGTGGCAGGGGGTAGGGAATAGGGAGCAGCAGATTTGGCTGAAGAACATTTACTCATGATTTAAGCTTTTGAGTTGAAGCTGAGAGAAGCCCCAAAGACAGACCTGAGTGTGAATTATTAATGTTTCTGTTACTGTGATACCAGTGTAAGAGAAACAAGGCTTATAGAAACATCAAGTGTGAGCATGGAAAGCAATCAGTTGCTTATTCTGAGTAAAATCTGAGTGAAAGAACAAGCTTATGCTTGTTCTGAGTAAAAACTGAGCTTTGAGTTTTACCAACAAAGAATTTGAGTAACACAAAATCAGAGTTGTTGCTATCCAGAGAATTTTGTTTTCACTGAAAGGATGATCAGGTGCTTAATTCCTGAACTCAGCCAGCCACAAGTAGTCGGTGACAGTAGTGATCAGCCATCCCTTTTCTTACACACAATGAAAAAACAAATGATGGAGGCTATGTAGTTTGTTCACATACATTTACATGGCTTATTTACTACAGAGGCTTGTCTAATAAGAAATGAAGAGGACTGAAAGTTGGACTTTGTCTTCTCTTGCTAGTTCAGGTGCTCTTCTGCTCTGTATCTTTTAGCATATTTACAGCCAGTTAGAATGGGACATTGGGTGCAGGTGGGAGAGAAAGAAGGTTTTAGGAGAGCAATACCATAGAAAAACTGGTTTGTTTCTACTGTAAAGCATTTTTCAAGATCGATCACAAAGATCATGAGGTTTTTAAAAGGTATATTCCGCAAATTGTCTGGTAGAGAAGTTTCTTATGGTTGATCATTACACCCTTTAATGAAGGCAAAGTTTTTTCAAAGCTGAGTTAAACTGTGCTCTACATCTTACTCTTTACCTACCATCTCTTAGCCACTACTTTTGTCTACACTGTTCTGCTGGATGTAACGTTTTCGTCAGCTCCCACCTTTCTCACTCTTCTCTGCATGGACCAATGCAGAGAGTGGTTCCTGTGGACAGGTGACGAAAAGCAGAGGTGTGCTTTTGGCAATGAGCAGCTGAGGTTGAGATCCAGGAATCTTTAATGGCAGCTCCAGCTGCCATGCCCCCAGAGATGCATAGCACAAGGAGGCCTCATCATACACTGGAGCAGTAACACTTTTGAGCTGTGCCCATTAGTGTCACTTAAGCTTAGAACTCAATAATTTATGGGCAAGTTATGGTCACGTTAATTTATGGTCAGGTTAATTTAACCCCAAGTTATCTCCATTCCTTAAGCCTTTTGAGTTATATTCCTGCCCGTGAAAGTCCACACCTTTAGTTTACTTGAGGAAGAAGAAGGCTGATTAATGCTATCAAAGGGCAGTGAGTTTTTAAAGGTCCGTACTGACTCGGCTAAGTAAGCGTGTGTTGTCACTTAAACCTGGAGGATCACTGCTGTTCCTGGCAACACCTGTGGTATAGGAAGTGGAAGATGTCTAAAATGTCTATTTCAGTTAATGAGCTGTTTTCTCTGCTTTAAGAAGTTTTTGCTGAGTATTTTATCACCCTGAAAAAGATAGCAAGGGACATCCTTTTAGTTACATGAAGATCAAGATGCCCTGTGGCACCACATCTTAGAGAACCAAAGTCTGTGGATACGGGGACAATAGTAGATCTTAAAACATCACATATAGAGGATGCAGAATACCAGACTTCATCTTCTTTTGTAGCTTGTAACACACCAAACTCTAGATTCTAATGTGTATTGTTCAGATGTCTTGGACAGAAAAAATAAAATATTTCTGAGAATTGAAGTTTTTAATTTCCTTTTCCATATCTTCCTTTATAGAGGCCAGAGATTCCCCTGACAGTCACTAAAGGTAACAGTACTCAAATGGCAGCAACCCTCTGAAATCCCCCTGAGGATCTGACTGTAAATTGCGGTGGGGGTCTAGGTCTCAAATCGTTGTGATCCCAGGGACTTTCCCTTTAAAATTTTTTGTGTTCAGGTGAATTGCTACCATGGTAATCTGGTACACCATGCACCAAAAGTATTAAACTTACTCATTGGTACAAGTGTGAAAATTCTGCCTGGAACTTGGCACAAATGTTGCTAAATCAACTCGAGTTTGGCAATAATTAAGCAAATACTTGTAAAATAAAACTGGAAGACATTTTTTGCCAAAAGTGTGTTTAAATATGGTCCAAATATGTCATAGATTTGGTTGAGATTAAAGAAATCCAGTGTAAGTAAACTTTTAAATTCTATGTGAAAAAGAGAATTTAGGGTGCAGATTTAAACTGGATACAAAATCAGTTAGTATACATTAATTCAGCCTGAGATGGCCAGATCTGAGATGTCTAATTCTACCTCCACTGTAAGGAAACATGCCGCAGTCTACATTTCTCTATGTACCATGCTGCCACTGGCAAACCCCATGGTTGTTCTAGAGGTAGGTATGAAAAATAATAGTTTTAAGAGGAAAATTTAATTAAAACGGAGCCTCTATCATTATGGAAATGAAAGGAAAGAAGCATCAGTACTGTTTAGCTATTTACAGTCAGAGCAAACATGCTTTTGTTGTTTTGGGTTTTTTTTCCTAAGGACTCTGCAGAAAATCTTTCTGCCTTCACTGGCATTGCATATCAGGCAGACAGAAGCTATGTTTAGGCTAGTAGACCTGGAAGCATTTCCAAGCTCAAGGGTCTGGGCATGTCCAAGGCTGACCTCATGCTGCAGCAAAACTCAAGCAACAAACTAAGGCTTCTGCCTTGTCCTGCACCCACGTATCGCAGCAGTGGGCTGAGACCCAGATTTCCACCAGCTTCTTTCTCCTGTCCCCCAGGTGCTGTTGATTGATGGGAGGGAAACCTGACTGTGAGGCCAGATGGGAGCCAGACCATACCATCGTTGATCAGCCTGAGCCTGGTCATCAGGAAGCCAAGGTACACAGTCACATAAAATGCTCTGCAGTAAGCACCCAGCTTATTAAGCTAGGTGCAGCCAAAGAGTAATTCATGAGCAGGAGTAGGTTGTCTACCTCTCAGCAAGTAGAAGAAATTATTTATTATGTTGCTGTGTATTAATCAAATAGTAGATGATAGCATGTTTAAGGGCTTTACTAAATCCTTTAACAGCTTTAATTTTACATAGTGAGGGAGAATAAATAAAGCTAAGTATAATAGTGCATCTTCAAACAGGTCATGGTAAGCCATTAAAAGTGATTAAGATGCATTTTTTACATCTTATTGGCTAGATTAAACCTTTTGCTGTCTATGAGAAAGGATTCGCAGGGAAGAAGCCCTTTCCCTGTTGCAGGTTCTAGTCACTCCCACAAGCCAAGCCATTGGAAAGAACTGCATGTATTGCAAATAGTGCTTTCTGCAGTTTATTCCTGGCTGGGAGACAATAGTATAAATAAACAGCATTATATCTGGTTAAAAGGAGTTAGTTACATATGTATGTTGGGAAATTTTAAAGATGCAGGAATTAAGTCTTCTGAAGGGTAATTTCTAACAGGTTTCTAATGTGCTTATTAAAAATATTAAGTTATTCTAATTATTATTTGCCACTGTTAAAAGGCTGCAGAGATGTTCATATGACTGAATTTTCTTAAGTGAAAAATAGAAAATTGTGTGGGGTAAAAAAAATAATGTGAACACTTTCAAATTTGAGACCAGACCAAAAAAAAGCTACCCATTTGAAATCTGGAGAACTTTACAATGCTTCAAGTAAGTAAAAGCAGATGTTGTAAAGTTTAGAAAATCAAGACATTATTTTCCTGTTTCCACTGAATATTTCTAAACACATTATAAATAAGCTTTGAAGTAGTACGAAATACTGTGTTTGTTTTGCTGATAGCATCTTTTCATAAAAAAAAATTATCAGTGCTTGTTTAAGTTATGGGCTAAATGATATCTGTGTGGCTAAACAACTAGCTGTTTGTCTTGCAAATACAACGCTAAACTACTTGCTGTGTCTGAGCCTTTCAAAAGCCTATCTGATTGATCTTCAGAGTTTAATTTTAAACAGATTAAATATTGCCTGTTTACAGAATGCAAAAATTAGAGTAATCTTTTGCAAGTTCTTCCAAAGAATATGATTTTCTTTTGTTGCTGTAAGTAGTTTTAAATCAAGAAATGGTTCTAAAACACTTAACTAAGTCAGTGAAACTTGTTTTGGTTGTTTGGCTCATTGTTTACTTACAGTAAATGTTCATAGGCTTTAAAAAGCAAATAAATCAATCTATATTTGTGATTGTAAAGGTGCTCATTGAAGATATTGTGTATTAAATCTTTCATGGGATTCTCTTAAGAGGAGACCACTGAACAACAGACTTGCAGAAGATTTGCCACATAGATAAAACAAAATGTTTCCAAGTAGCAATCTTGTGTTTGGGGGATATGTGTATCAAAACAACATGGGGATAAAGGGAGACTTAATTGAATTGCATGCAATTAGTAGCCAGTCTTAATTTTAAAAACAGTCCTACATGACAGAATTGTCATTCCTTAGTTAGTGAGTCCTGAGAAGACTGGATGTTGAGAATGACAAAAGAATTAAGCAGTCTTGATATTTTTCATGCTATATTATCACACTTCTCACCGAGTGAATTCCCATTTTATAGCTCTAAGTTCCTGAGCCTAAGAGGAGAAGAAGAAATTTTAGATCATTTCGCAATTCCAGTGCAAGTTTTGTGGTAAGCAGGCAGGTACACAAATTGCAGCAAGTACTGGTTTTGAGTGGTTGATTATGTGAGAAATACATTGACTTCAAAATCTTTGTTAATCTGCTTGATTAGAGTACAGTGTCAGAAACTGTAATTATATTTCCTTACAGATTTTTGGATCTGAGATTCGAATATACTGAATGAAATGAAACAGTTTTAGTCTTAGCAAAATTTTCGTGCATGTCAATTCAGTTGCATTCCTGGATGACAGAAGAGGAGGCATCCATGTGGCATTCCAGGATCATGTATGCAGGTGCAAATAGCATATGCAACACACAAACAAATGCCTCTCAGGTTATTTTAGGTGGCCATATTTGTGTTAGCTGTTCTGGACTCTCTCAACAGCCCTTAGGAGTCCTTAGGTGTAATCATGGCTCAGTATAAGATACCTGTCACTGACCTGCTTTAGCAGCCTTTCTTAGGGTAAGTCAAACCAGGCAAAACAGTGCTTGTTTCTCTGACTGCAAAGTGAGTCTGCTCAGTTGGTTCACAGACATCTGTGTTAGTTCAGAGGAATTTCCTTACATGAACCTGCACTTTGAGTAATGTTTCCTCTATGTATTGCCTACCTTTAAAAATTCCTCTGTTTTTGTGAGGGCAATACTACATTTTTAACACAGAAAACAGGTAAATGAAGCCATAAGAATATACGCTGACAACTCAATGAATAATGGAAGAATTTTGGTGACTACGACAGTGGAAGTAAAGCTTGGCCTAAAGATGAGACAGAGGTCTGAAGTGGTGCATCTTGTCTGGATTAAGGCTCTGTCTGAACCAAAGCTGTCTCAGACCTAAATCAGTTTGGAGTTTTATGTAGTCCTGGTTCTATTAAGCAGCTCACAGATCAGTCACTATTGACTGCTATTGTTATTGCTTCATGTATGAGGCTGTGTATTGCTGCATCAGTGAGAATGCAGTGCAGGGAACATGGAGAAATGGAATTTCTTTTCTTTCAATTCATGTAATTGTCCTATCAGTATTCTTAGAACTTGTATATGTCTGAAATCTGCATCTCAGGGCAATTGTGTTCTGTGTGCAAATTGCATTTTATTTCCTCAAATTTTTTGTTAATTCAATGATGTACTCTGAAGTCATCTATTCACCAACCTGCATGCAGCAGCAGGACCTTTCAATCAAAGCATCTCCTGCACTCCATTACTGACTTATTTCTGTTTCTGTTGATCTCTGTGGTAAAACAACCTAACTGACATTTCAGGTAGCGCAAACCATGGGAAGTCACTTTCATTTAATAGAATTGTAAATTCCTTTGCTCCATCTCTTCCTTATGTCTGTAGACTATTTGGCACTATGAACCCTGAATTTGTTTGGTTGGGTTTTTTTGGGATTTTGTTTTTGGTTGTTGGTGGCAGTGGTTTGATTAGGGATTTGGGGGGCAGGGGGGGAGAGCTGGGTGGGGTTATGACTTTTGGGTTGTTTGTTTGTATTTTTTACTGTAGTCTGTGGATGAATGATGAAAATAGTACAAGTTCCCAAGCTGGCTGAGGACTTGAATGAAGCACAGCTAGTATCACATATGCCAACTTTCATCCATCAAAAGGTTTTAATTTAGCCTTCTGAGAAACTAAATTTTGGCTTTATAACCATAATGATTAAAAAAGTTTGAGAGGAAGAGTGTTCAAAAATTTATGGTAACCACATACTGCTAGGAAAATCTCCATCATTGTATTTTAAATTATTTTTTGAAAGTGGAAAAGTTCTAAAAGTGTTTTGTAATTTTTAATGAATAAATTCTATTAGCATTCTTTGCCTCTTCTTGCATGAATTAGTTCATTGCATTATTTACCCTTGTTTTCAGAAAAGAAGCTCAGAATTCACTTACATGTGAAGCACATATTCTTCTCATTTGTTAAAGAGTCCAATTCTCACCTTTATTCTTCTAAAAGAAATGTGAATCCATGGTTATCAATGGTTTTACAGGATGTAGTATGGTTGTAGAGTTATTGCACAATCATTCATTTTAATAAAGCTGCTAAAGTATTTGGGGCTAAGATCATTGTTGCTGCATTCAGGAGTTAGGCTTCTTGAAGTGGAGGGGTCCCTGTAATCAGCCCAGATTCTGTACTCTTTGCTTTTTTTAGTACACTGTAGTAGATGTCTATAGTATCATGTATGTATCAGATATATTAATATTTGCACAGAAGATGTAATAAGCAAAGATGTCACATATAACTCATAGAGAACATACAGAATTTCTTTTTTTGCATGTTCCTTCACACTGCATCAGATCCTTCAACAGGCCATAACATAAAACAATGTGGTGCATTCATTTTTTCTCTGCAGCTGGACCTGCTGCTTGCCACTTTCCCTGAAAGCATTTACCTGTCATTCTGAACTGTTCTGGCATTACCCTTCCATGTAGCATAGTACTTTCAGCTCTTGCCTTGAAGCACGGCTCTGAAAATCTTCCCTTACAGAAGGCTCTGTTATGACTTTTGAAATGCAAAGGGCTCTGCCAGAAGTAGGTACTGCGATGCATTTTTCATTACTGAAAACCAGGTCCTCCCTAAATGATAGGGTAAATTGATTAAGAATATTTTGTAACTATCCATGTTCTTTCTTTGACTCTTAACAGGCAAAGATGAATTACTGCTCCTGGCTTAGAACATCACTGCTTTCTGTATTTTTTCATCTAATGTTTCCTATATTTCTTCGGGATATATTTTGTGTTTTTCAAGCTTGAATATTTTATTGGTAAGTCCTTTCTTGCCATAAGTTTACAAACTGTTTCTTGATGTGATGCAAAGGGATTTTGTTTGTTGTAGTGACAGGATGCTGTTTTGGCACACTGTTTAGGCTGCTAGAAGAGTATTATTTAAGAAAGATGGAAAGTGGAAATTTTTGAGACATACAAGTCTTAATGGACAACAGGACAAGCAAAGTGATGGACTTGTGAGGAGGAAGATGTGTCAAAAATAAAAGTAAGAGCTTGTTTTGAAGTTTGGGGCTTACTTCTTTCTCAAAAAAGGCAAATATAATTAAATTTGGGTACATTGCAGTGATCAGTGAAGGAAATGGGCATAAGTCGCAGCTGGACTGTTAACAGTGCTTTTTTTCTGTGTATTGAAGAGAATGTGGTTTTTGAACACTTGCATGGGTGTGACAACTACTTTCCTGGGCAACCTGCTCCCCCCTTGACCACCCTATCAGTGAAAAAAAATTCCTGATATTTAATCTAAATCTCCCTTGGTGCAACTTGAGCATATTTCTTCTTGTCCTCATGCTAGTTACTTGGGAGACCATCCTTCCTCCCCCTACCCCCAGCTACACCTCCCCCTACCCTACAGCTACTCCTTTCTGGTAGCTGTAGAGACTGATAAGGTCTCCCGTGAGCCTCCCTTTCTCCGAGGTGAACAAACCCAGCTCCCTCAGCCATTCCTCATAACAATCGTGCTCCAGACCCTTCCCCGTGTTCATTGCCCTTCTCTGGATGTGCCCTAGATGTCCTTTGTGTAGTGAGGAGCACAGAACTGAACACAGGATTTGACGTGGGATCTCACCAGTGTTCAGTAGAAGGGTAAATTCATAATCTTGAGCCGTGAATGAAAAATTACAGAGAACCCAGAAGTGCACACTGTCCTCTAGTTAGGTCATCTGTGTTAAAAAGAAACACTTCAAACTGGCACACAATAGAATGGTTCCTGGGTTTGCTCTAGTCTGCTTGGCAGGTTTAGAGGAAGGTTGTTTTTTTCACTCTGAGTGGTGCATGGAAGAAACAATAAAAATCTTAGGAAGTTCAATAACTTACAAACTTTAGAACATTAAGTTATAATAAGGTACTTGGTAAATTTTGAAATAACATCCAGACAAAATAAGGCACTTCACAAACTTTAACTTAACAATCTTTAATCCATCCAGACAGAGTAAGGCACTTAAAAAACATGAACTTGACCAACTTTGACTTATTCAGATACAACAAGGCACTTACTAAAGAAGCATTGACTGAAATTTTTCAGTTTGGTTCGCAATATGTTTTGAGAAGAAGTTAGGAGAAGAAAGAGCGAAAGAGAAAGAAAATGGATAAGAGTAGAAAGATATTTCCACTTGTGTATTCAGCAACAAGACTGAATTGGTGCAATTTTGATGTCCATTGGGTGATGGTCACAGTCTGCATCCATCAGAGGTGGGGGAAGCCCACAAAACACAAAGTTCAATGTATTAATACATGCTTTGGATAGGTGCAAACAGTCCGGTAGCTCCCGTGGGAGTTTGACCATGTCTGAAGAAACACACTGTGGATCTGTTGTGGATCATGTGCAGTCCTCTGGTGGAAGGCCCCAGACATGAGTCTGGGAGTGATTCAGGGGTCTTTGGTGGTTGATGACGTCTTTTAAGACATGACAACTGCCTTGAGTAGTGGAGCCAGTTACACCCTTCAGAAGGCATGCGCACCTCCAGGCCTTCTTGTGAATGTCCCAGTACTTCTGTGGAGGGAGGTTGACACCTGAGCCACTTGTGTAAGGGGGGATGTTGATATGATTAAAAATGCACTATCCTATCTCACAGGATCTGCTTCTTATTGGCCTTTTCCCTTACCGGGCTTAAGCCCCACCTTTCCGCTAAACAACGGTTGATTTGTTGTTACTGTCCTCTGGTGCTTACCCCCTCTACACCTGGGCTGTTACCCTGCACATCGTCAGCAAAGCACTCATTGCTTTTGCAAATGGCAAATTGAGGCATTAACCAGTAACATTTCAGTCTCTCACAGTCCTCAAGATAGGAAGCTCTTCAACACAATAGCAATTTCAATGCTTCCATGTGTATGTACAATTTTCTTTCCACCTGCATCTTGGTGGTTTTGCATACTCACTCCAGACCTCTATTTCCTCACAACAATTAAATTTATCACTAGTTTTGAAATTAGTTTTTTTTCAAATTGATGAGTGTACAGCTGCATCATAAAATAGAGCCAGGAGCACCCTGTCAATTAGGGTGTCTACTTTAAATCCTGGCCCTGTTGGTAATAGCTGCTACCACCACTGCTGGTGGTGTGAAAAAAACTCTTACCTTCAATATTTTTGTCTACTTATTTATCTTCTTCATCTGCTTGTTTGGTAAACACTATATGGAGTCTAGAAAAACCGTCATGAACATCTTGCAATTAACATAATCAGTTTATAATGCTACTTAAGAAAACCTAGCTTTACTGTAGCAGAAAACCTTAAATTCCGGCTTTCCTCCCTTAGAATTTGAAGTGGCAAAAAGTTATCTCTACAAGCAGGTAAAGTCAGTCATTAAATGTGAGACACTTCTGGCAACTGGGGTTAACTCTTTCTAAACCCAAAGAACCCTCGATTGAGGATGCTTTTCTGGTACTTCCCAACTGTTCATATTAGCTGGACTTCAACCAATGTCTTCTGCTGAACTGGGCTAGAAGGAGAGGGGAGAGAGTTTTGTGAGGCCCACCTCTTTACCAGGGCTCATCCTAAATGTATGTGTGTACTGCATGGTGCTGACAAGCTCTTCATCCATGGAAGGGAAACTTCCAGTCCTGACTGCGTTGGCATATAGATGCCATAGCATTTCATCACAACTAAAAGAGCACCATATGGGTTTATTTCTGTGTGGGCGTCAAATGGTGATAGGGCTGTAACGTTGTAGACTAATTAGGGTTTTTGAGGAAGAGACAGACTTCAGCACTTCTTGGGCAGTTCTAATAAATTAATAAATTTAATTAAATTTGTTCCATTTTCCAGCAAGCCATTTAAATGGGGGCCCATATTTCTGGCTATGAATTGTGTGAGGGAACTGATATTGTAATCCATACATATATATATATATATATATATATATATATCTGCATGCGCACACACATACATATATATATATATATGTTTTGCTAACTATATGTGATACAGAAAAGAGGATCAAACAATTATACCTGTCATCTAGTAGATGAAATTGTAATGTATGTTCAGTTTTGTTGCTGCAGAGAAATGATGCACAAATAAACCCAGTGTTCTCAGGTAGCTATTTTAATGACCAAGCATCGAGTCTCCTGATTTTATTCAGCTTTCTAGCTTGTTGTCTGGGGACATTCAGCATATTAAAGATACAGGCAATTCCATTGAAGTTGTTCTGGTTATCTTGTGAGACCAAAAAAAGGATACATTTCTGGTTGTTTGCTGAGTAGATATGCAGTATTTTGTACTAAAGATATGAGATGACTTTTTGCATGAAGATATTTCTTTGCTGTAGTATTGGGGATCACAAAGGAAAATATAACTGAGATAATGACAAGTCATTCAGCAGAGTAGGATGGTGTTTTCCAATCAAAAGTGGTAGAAAGCTTTACCTAAAAAACCTGTGATGTAAGAGCTGTGAACCTGGGAGGAGTCATAGAATCATATCTGAGCTATTTGACCAGACAAATGGGTCATATTGTGACTCACACTTAGTCTGAGAGCTGACATTTGCCTAGCTTACTTTGCCAGTTATTGAGGACCCTTTTTTTGGGCACGGGGATAAAGTTGGAAAGGGAGGATGAGGGGTAAGGGGCATGTGTCTGTGTTCATTTGGGGATTTTCTTTGTGGTTTGTGGTTTTGAGGGTTTTATTTAGTGGAATTCCTGCCCATATCCTTTCTACACATGCTGTAGATTTTTTGTAAAATCTAGGATTTCTTGGACCATTTGTTTGTACCACATCCCTGTGTTGCTATGCATTTTCTTTCTGACTACATTGGCTAGGGGAACAACATTCATTCTTAGTTGCCAAAGCTTTTATATATGCCACATGTGCAATGGTGATACCAATATGACAAACTGCAGATTCATCTGATAAATTGTATTTACTTCCACCTTTGACCACCTCACCTGCTTTCTGCCACTAATCTGTCTCCACTGGGATTTCTTCCACATTCCAAACATTGGAGCAGCTTCAAACATCTGCTAATTTAAAACTGAAAAAAAAGAAGAAACAAAACAAAACAAAAAAAGAAATCAACCTGCCAAAGAAAAATTTCCTGCCTTTCTACTAGCCAATGAATTACTCTCTGCCTTTAAAAAATACAATGGTCTATCTTAAAACCCCCTGGACAACAGTCAGCTGTACCCCTGGCAAAATTCGGTACTCTACAAACCTTCATATTTTGGACACTTGTCTTCAGTAAGATATTCAACTTTAGACCTGGATAGTTTTTTTTATAAAATTCTGTTTGAAGGCAGTGAATTTCAGGTCACATGTGCAAATTTAGCCTGTGTGCCTGCTGATGTTAGTAGGAATAGTGTTGGACTGCTGTGATCTTGAAAAGTCTTCAGTTGCATATGCCTTTGCTGGATGGTCTGGCCTATTGTTACTTTGTATTGAAATTATATTGGTCTCCATTATTAATTTTGCCTAAAGGGTTTATCACTATTCAGCCTGTGAAAGACTAAAATTTAATTTTAGCAGGACACTGTATTGGCAATGCTTGTATTTAAGTACCAATACCTCTATTTTGTAAATTATAGACCTGTATTTAAACTTGACATTAGACCTTTGTTTCAAAAGTACCTTCTGTAACAAGATGTTGGTTGGCTTTTGAACAACTTTCTCTGCCTAAGTCACAGGCCATTTAGTCTCTGTTAATGGCAGATTGTGGTCTTAAGGGGAACATGAAACAAGTGGCTTCACAAAGCAGTTTGATATTTGAAGCTGCATTTAAAAACAGATTTTATGAACTGCTTGGTTAATGCTACTGAGGAGAACAGCTAAACATGAAACTTCTAATATGGAAAAATTAGAGCACCAGTAAATATGTGGAATGGTTTGGGATGGCTGCCCAACATCTGTGGTATGAAGAGCTGGCCAGGAAATAAGCTGCAACAGGCTGTGCTTTACAGCCTGCTGTATTCTTGGCTCCATTATCTTATTCAACAATAAAAATTAATGTGCAATATAACGTTTGATAGTCACCATTACTGTGAAAATATGATCACATGTGGAAGTATTTCATAACCATTTGTGAACATCTCTTTACTTTTAAAAGTGTAGTTATACACTGGTTTACAGTATTTCTTGTTGTCTATTAGGGAGTGTATTTTTAAATAATTACCTTCTCAAAACTGTTGACCTCACCTCTTCTGAGAGACCCTTTGAAGAGGTCATCATTTTTGTGATGCACCCAAAAGGAGCAAAATACCTGTATGTCCTGTATAAAGCTGTTAAACAGTCCCCTTGCCAGCTGAGTACATTCTTTTTTAAATTGTTGCAGATACTGGGACATAGAGAAGTAAACAAATATTAGCCACTTTAATTAATGGTAGAAATGCTCAACGCATATTTGCCGAATAGTCACTAGAGGGAAAACACATTTTTTCCACAATAAAATATAGTTATTGTGAAAAAATTCCAGACCAATAAAATTAAAAGCTGATGTGTTCTAATTGATTTGTGAGAGTACAGTGAGAAACTGTAGAAATTACCATTGCTGCTAAAATTCATAATGGAGACTGCCAATAAATACCAGCAAAGTTTTTGAAATAAATACCAGTCTTTGAAATGGGTATTTAAATTGTGCTTTTAGAATTAGTTTCCATATATGAAAATATAAACACTGTTGTGACAAGAACAAAACTCATCAATAAAAATTTGGAAATCAAATTTTTTAATTGTTTGTGATATAGTTGTACTGACCTTCTGTGTTATTTAAAACTTGTTTCAATGTAAAAAATTTTGCTTAATATGAATAGTCTTGCACAGGTGAATGTGAAAAACACTGTGATTAATAAATCATTTAATATCTCTTCCCTTAGAAAGAAGAGGAGGAGAATATGGAGGGAGGGATTGGGAAAAAAGGAGAAAAGAAAAATTAACTAATATGCAGAGGAAGCACAAAATGAGGATCTTTTTTGTTTTCCTTTCCTTTCACTTCTGCTGTTATAAGGTCACGTGGGATTTAAATATATTTAAAATCTTTTTTTGCCAAGGATCAAGTTTTCCTAATGGTAACATGAGGGAATAATTGGCATGTGTAAGGTATCTTATATTTAATTCTGTTATTATGAAAATATGTATTTATCTTTTCAGTATTTGTCAATGTGTTCTGTGTTTCTCTGAAACTTGCTCTGTTTCTTTCATTAAGTAAAAAAACATCTGGAAAGGCAGCAAGAAAAAGGTGTTCTGAATAATTTTAAATTATTAGGTATTTTATATATATAAATATAGACATATATACACATACATACTCTCATCCCAAAGTTAAACATGAGACCAGCATACTACATCATACAGAGATGGGGAACTTTATAGCAGTGCAAGAATGGAATTTTTAAGTGTTTTGTTTCTCTGTTTAGTGTAGCTTCTGGAAGCAGAACAGAAACTCATGAAGCAAATTTCTAGAGGTCAGTTGCTGGGATGTATTTTTTTTCTTTAGAATTAATGTATATCTGCTGTTCCTGGAAATCAGGGGAAACATTTAGCTGTTTACTTAATCATGCTTTTAACGAGCAGAAGCAAGGAAATTTCACATTCTGCACTCTGTTGTCAGCTTTAAAAACACTATTATAGGGTATCAAATTCACATTTGTGTTTCCATGGCAAATAAAGGTTACCAGTAGTGTAATATTAAAAGAAAAACAATGCCATCAAAACTATTTTGAAAATAAGCAACTTTTAGTATTGGTGTTGCTGCAAATATATTTTCTGTTTGCTATTTCTTTAGTCATTGTGTGTAGAAGTAATTTCAGTCATTGGATAGAAAAATCCCTAAAATCTTCTGAGCTATTTTTCCCAGCTCATTAAATGGAAGTTGTCTATAGATTATTGACTAGTTCATCCATCTTTTTTTAATGTAACGTATTTGAGAATGTTACTCAGTGCCTCATCATCATCATAAGCATTGAATGTCTGGGACATGCACGTGTTTGTCACAGCATGATCTGTCTAATTTGGATCATTTGCCTGTCAGCAGTCTTCCCCTCAGGGTTTGCCCTGCACTCTCTGTGGAAGGCTTGGCACAGCTGTAGCTTAACCTGTGTGGTAAGTGTGTGCACACTCTTAGCAACCTTCCTAGAGAGATTAAAGAAACTACAGCTCTGTTCAGCTGCACCTTGATGCTAAACGATACCAAAATGTGTAGATCCTTGGAAACTGTATTCTGTTGTGGATGTAGCTGTAGATTTCTGTTCTTCTGTGAGAAATGGCTTTCTCAGCAGAGAACTACCATTCCCCCAACTCCTCAGCCTGGACATCTCCCCTGCCCTCCCCCCACACCACTGCCAAAAGAAAAGGAGTGAAAGTGCAATCATGAAGTAGGAAAAAAGGGAATGCAAATGGAAGGGGAAGAAAACCTGATTTCTTTGAATTTTTTATTCATTTTGGCTGAAATTAGAGTTACATTTACCAAAATTTCATTCAGTTGTCACTTCCTAAATTGCACTTCTTTTCAAATTCTGTCAATGGCTTATGGAGCAGAAAGTTGAGAAATATTTTGCTGATAAATTTTGATTTATACCATTGGGATACTGTCAGTTTTAGAATAGTATTGCCAAAAGATCACCCTTCATTTAAATTTTTGTAATGTCTTGTAAAAATGATATACTTTTTGCTGCTTGCTTACTAAGTTGTTGCTATCTTTCTTAAGAAGTAAATGCTGGAGGATCTGACTTTTTTTTTCTGCTTTGATCTCAAAGTTTAAGTGCCATAGTGCTAGGGTTAGAAATACTGTGCAAGAGTCTTTATACAAATCCCATGATTCGTTACATGGAAACACAATATTCTGATTGTAGATTTTGGAAAAGCTTTGCTTTGCACACATGAATTCAGGGCCATAACTGTAGAGTCCTGCTTTATTAAGTCTGTTAATAAATATTTATGCATTTTAGCTTCATTCCACAGCACAATGATTACTTTGCCTTGAATTTCAATAGGGGCTTAGGTAAAAAAAAATACAGGAATTATTTCTTTTATATAACATCTTGTGGCTCTGGAAGAAGAGAATGGGGATGTTTTGACAATAAAATGTGTGGCATTTCCTGTTGGTTGAAATTTTGGGTTACTTACTAAGGTAATATTTAATGTTATCATTGGCAAGGCAAACTTCTATAGGAAAATATCAGTGTGAATTTTACTAGTGAGATGGGAGTACAGGCCATAAAAATTCTCAGTTTCCCTTTTAAAAACTTAATCCATTTGTCCAACAGGAATGAATACAGAAGGACTAGAGGTTTTGAACTTCCCTCACATCTGGGTATAGCAGTGTATTTTGACTCCAAGCACAATAAAACAATCGTACTTGCTGGTGGTATATGACATAATGACCCAAATATGTTTTTAAAAAATCATTTATTGCTGTACATAAACAGCTAAGTTAGCACAAGGGATGATAAAATAACATTGGTAATTCTTCCTTTAGCTGGGAACCATTGGTGGCCCATTAGGATTCCAGATGTAGCCATGTGTGCTTTTCCATTTGTTTTCCAATGTCTAGTGCTTGGGCCCTTGGTACCTTGGCTGTGGTTGTCAAGCATGTTGGCTTTTCAGCTTGAGGTCTTCCTGGAGAAACACACTGGCCTACCTAATAGCTATAAAGCAGCTTATTGTCTTGGGCCTAGTTTGTTGGGACTAGCTGGAGTGAGGGCAGCTTCCTGTCAAAGGTCAAACACCAGCTTGACCGAGTTTTCTATGGTAAACACTTGTAACTGGACCTCAAAATCTAGATGTTAAAATATAAAGAGCAAGATGTTTTAAAACATTATTTAGAAGACAGCAATCTGTTACAATTCATATCTAGTAAGGCTATATTAGATTACATTCAGGTATTTTAGTATTAATATGTGGAAAATATTTTCTACTTTCTTTTGCGCTCAATTACTTAAAGGACTTTAAATGGAATAATGAAAGAGGAAAAAATCACTAGAGGAAGTAGCAATTATAAGCTCTCTTTGCCTAAAAGGTAAAATAAAACATTCACTTCTTTTTTTTATGTTGGGATTCACAGCTGTCTTCAGCTATAGATAATCTTGTGATGATGATTTAAGAAAAAAAAATTACCACATCAAACTTAAAATAGGAAAAGGCAAGAGTAGATCTGCTCTTAAATTACAGTTAGTGGGTTGGTAGTTGTTTATACAGATCCAGACTTTCAAAATTGTTGACTTGCTTAGTCCAGCTGAGTTTTCTGGGACTATTTATATGAGTAGCTTTCATCTAGAAACAATTGTTTGCCAGTCTGCCCTTACCTGATTTCAGTGAGACTATTTAAATGAGCATTATTCCATGTCATTACAGCCTGCAGAAATGTGAATGACTGTTGAAATAGAAGTTTAGTGGTCACGTAAAAACTTACATTGTGAAAAATGTTGATTTAAAAAAAAAAATCACAGTCCTTTATTATATATATGTGCTTTTGAATAGAACTGTGTCTAAAACAGGACAGCATAAACATTCCTGTACTGTTTGTGAATATATGTGTGTCATACCCTTGTTTTCATTGGTGTATGTATTTTATATAGTCATCTGCCAGTATAAAACAAATTGATCTGGTTTTTTTTGATGTTGAAGAACATCATAGAACTTTAAGGTACTTTGTATCAGCTGTACTAACTGCGCTTACCTGGCATTAAGAATATTTTGATTTTCTGAGCTTTAAATCCAAGGATTTTAAATGCCCATGGGGGAATTTCTGAAATGTGAACAGTTTTATATGTAAGCTAGGCTTGAATTTTCCATTGCAATTAAATCAAACCACCTACATCCATAATAAATGTAGGTGTCTAGCCCCACTAGTAAGTAGAGTAACACAAAACCAGGATTCATTATTCAAGATGCAAAGCACAAAATCATTACCAGAGATCAGCTGGACCCATGTGGCTGAGGAAATGCTGGTGGCAACCTATTTATTTCCTGCTTATGTTATTTTTAAAGCCAAACAGTGGAAATATTGTGCTTCTGGTGAGAAACTGGTATGAGTAGTCCAGATAAGGTAATGAGGACTAGTTGTGTGCCTAATGTCTTTTGGAAATCAGTTTGAGAGTGTTCAGACCCAAATTGGCCACAGCCTATTCTCTAAATATGAGTCTGTGCGCTAGATGGGATAAGAAGTCACCTGTCCCCTGCTAAAGCTCCTTATGCAGCAAAGACTGCAGAATTTCTGAGGTCACAGCAACAAGGTGGTTGCTGGTGAGTTTTTGGGACCATCACGTGCAACAGGAAATGTAGTTTTTGGTGGTTTTTTCCCTCTCTTGCTACCAAAGTTATTCTCAGAACAGAAAATAACCTTGCTTACTTTTCAAAAAATATGTGAGTTAGTACTTAAAAATGAAAATTGAACTGAAAATGCATGGGCTGGAGGGAACATGGATGAAAGGAAAAGAGGGTGTAGAGAAAGAGAAGTGAAGTGGAAAGCCCGAGAGGATGAGGCTAACCTCATCTTGTAGCGCAGCCTTGCTACCAATCAAGAGCAGTAACCAAGTGTTAAGTTGTTCTGAGCAGAAGTGGCTGAAGTTCTTGCTTTTATAGCTTACCAGGACCTCTGTTTTTCTTCCCTGAACTTTATATATTTTAATTAATTATCAGGTTGTTTAATTCTGTACCCATATACTATGTTTATATTCCAAGTACTATGTCAAAAGAGGGTTAGCTTTCAAATGGCATGACTACCAGAAGTTCGTGACATCACTTAGGTGCATAGAGAATTCAAAGTACAGTGACAAGCACCTACTTTGATATATAATGGTAACAAGGTTTGTGGGCATGTGTGGCTCTTTATTTGTACCATTAGATTCCTGTAGTCAAGTGTATAGCGTGCTTTTGTAAAGTGCATGTTTTTACTTTTATTTTCTGCTTGGAAAATACTTCAAATAAAATTGTAATCAATGGGAATATCTACCTAAAGAAATTCTTCTATTGTATGTAATACTGTGGGCTGTGATGCAGTCTTGCTTATTCCACAGCTGAAACACTGTAATAGTTCCTTTGGTCACTTCTGGTGTAGCATTATGTTGCTAAACACTTTTAAAAGAGAACAATTTCTTTGCCATGTAAAAGACTGGAAATTGGTTAAATCCCAAGCCTTTGGCTTTGTAAATTAAAAGTCATGTAGCTATCAGTAGAATGTTATTTGAGAAGCCATTGAGACTGCTGGGCCAGCAGATGTCTTTGAGGGTAATTCCAAGCAAGTCCTTGTCAAGGCAGGCTAATGACATCTGCCTGGTTAATGGCTTCTGCTCTCTCTATTACATGCATTGTAATGTCCAGTGGCCAGTCTGCAGACACAACTGTCACATTTTGAAGTGCTTCTCATAGGATACCAAGACATTAAATCATTTTGGAAATCCAAGGTTAAGGAAAGCATTTGTTATCTTTTTTTGGCATTTGCACTCTTTTGCCATCGAAGATAAACACGACAAGCCTGCAGTACTTTGAGGATTCACATCACCCTTGACCTGTTCTGGGCTTAGTTGGAGCCAGCTGCTGTACAGCTGGGCAGTGACTTGCAGTGTGTGTAAGGACACGTGCATACTGTCACTGCTGATAGCATACTGAGATACTGACTGCAGTGTTAAGATTTTTTGTAAATTAACCCAAGATTGTACCTCTTTTTGAATTGTTTTCTGTAGATGTCAGAGATTGAGAACGGGTCTTTCTAACTGACTTGTGAGGAATTTTAAAGAGCTCACTTCTTCTCTGGATCCTATTGCAAAAATAAGGTTTGGAAACATTGCAGTGCTGGACTCTGTTCCAGGTATGTTGTGAAGAGGGAGGAGCTCCATAGTGTGAATAATAAAATGGCAGAGAAATCAAATATTTAATTCTGTTCATTGTTATAGATTGTCCTCTGTTTTTATCATTTCTGTCTTTAGTATAGTAGAACAAAGAAGTTTGCAATGCATACAAAATGTTAACCAGTAGAACTCATATATTGCTGAATCTTGTAGTCACTGTAAGAATTTATCATTTGAAATTTCAGAGTTCATATTGTAAGACTAATTGCATTCTGACTGCAGGGGAGTTTTGGTGGTAGATGAGCTCATCTTCAATTTTGTGTGTTAGTATGTGAAAGCATAATTTAATTAAGAGGAAAACATCGTTGATCTTGAAATGAAAAACACCATGCAAACATAACAAAACAAAATGTCAACTGATTGGTTTTGGGGATTAAAATAGTGGTTCCTGTATCTCTGACTTGTTTTGTCTGGTAGGCATTTGAATAAAGACAGAGGAAACAGAAGCATTCTGTGGAACTAAGTAGTGACTCCTACATGTAATAGGGAAATAATAGGAATTAGTTTTCTCAAGGAAAAATATATAATGCATGTTTTAAAGAACAAACATTCTACTTTATTAGGTGTTTTGAGGAGAAACAATAGCTTAAGCATTTTCAAATGTTTTGGGGTTTGGTGAGGATGTTCTTGTTACATAAATCATTTAAGACACAGTTAAAAGATAAAGGATCTAGCCATTATCTGGAAATGAGGAATCTGCATGGGATTCTCTACCCTGTGACAGCCATTGCAGAGAAATGGTCAATTTTTTCGTGTTTCAGAAGCAGTAGTTAGTTTGATATTACACCAGCTCTTATGATTACATTATGGAACTGTCTCAGTGAATATTTAAGACTCTGTATTCCCTTGGAAGATACTGAATTAACATAGTGGAATTTTGTATTGTGTATTACTTATAATATAGAATGATCATCCTGAAGACTTCTCTGTATTCCTGTGTGGAGATCCAAAACTGGTTAGATTGCTTCTCAGGAAGTGAAACACCCTGGATTCCTGCCCTCCATACCAGAACACAGCACACTGTGCTTTTAGGTCAGTCTGAAATTTTAAACAATAAAGGCATGCTTTATCTTTTATAGACTATTTCTGATGCTGTGCATTTTTTCTTTCTGCACAGTGATGTTGTTCAGCACTACTGTTGCAAGGCAACCTCAAACTGAAGGTGGCCTGTACCTGCTTCTGTGAGGCAGAAGATATTGAACCAATTCTGGATTGAGGAAAGATTTAAATCCTAAGATGTGAAACAGATTTCTAAAGTTTCCCAAAAAAAAAAAAAAAAAAAAAAAGGAGAACCAGGTTCTCCATTAAAAAAAATTCTCAGTTTTTCCATTAAAAAAAAAAAAGACTGAGTGACTGAGGTTGAGCACTGCAAATACCTGCTTTTTTACTGGCATCTAATAGGCAGGCACAGATAAGTTTTCACAAGATCCGTGTCTTGTGGATCACAAGATACTTGTCTGTGTGCATCAAGTATATTGTAGATTTGAAAATTGGATGAACCCTTTATGTGGCTTGTGTGTTGCTCTACTTAAGTTTTGAAACCTGGAAAGGCTGAAACATGAATTAATTTAACTGTGAAAGGCAGATGCTGATGGCCACAGAAGAAGCTTTTGGAACATTAAGCTTAAAGATTTGCCTTTGGGGTTAGCCGTTTCCTGAAGAGAGCTCCTTGGAAATGTGTGTATTAAGTTGTCCCATGTCTTATTTTAGAAGCTTGTAATCCTCTGCTAATTGTTTTATATTTTTCATGGAAATCAATATGTTTAATTAAATCAACATTATTGAATTTAAATGCCATTGAAAGACTTCTGTCACTTATATTCAGACTAAGGCAAACTCAGTCTGCTTAATGACAAGGTGACCTATTTTGATCCTCACCCATCTGCATCCTCATCCTTATAGAATATTTGTGATACATTTCTATTAAGTGAAGTGCCAGAGGGAAGCTGTGTATTAACACATAATTGATAATTGTCTTTAGTTGTGACAGCACTTGGTGTCATTCAAGGATCCAGAGTGTGTTTAAGCATAAGATGATACATTAAATGGTAAGTAATGTGAAAGTTTACATTAAATGCTGGTGCTGAAGAATGACTTGTAGGTGCCCAAAGATTTCTCTGAGCCTGCCCTTTGTTTTCTAGTAAAGCCAAACTGCTAAGGTTGGATGGGTTTGGACTGCGTTCAGACTGAGAAGCAGCTAGGAAAATTCTTCTGAATAGTGCCTGACAGTGTGTGGGGAAAACCTCTGAAGGTCAATAGACCTGATTTTAGGTGGTTTGCTGCCCATCCTTCACGGATGGCAAGGTTGGGGCTCTCTGTGTTTCAGCTGTTGTTTTGGGAATTTTTTTTAGCATGTGAAATTATCTCTGATGTTACTGTAAGTATAAAGGATCTTGAGATGAGCAGATAAATTCGAATTTTTGTGTCCTTCCATTTCTTTCTCTTTCAGTTCTTCTCTTATGGGACCCTTAATTCAAAACAATGGGGACTTGCTTCCAGTTGGTTTCTTCAGCAATGCTGCTGGGGGGTCTTTGACTGGGTGTAAGTCTTGATCCTTCCCATAGCCAAAGTGCCTTTATTGGTTTCTATTGTATGATTATTTAAACAATGTCAGTATGGAAATTGCTCCTTGGCAAAGAATATGCAGAAGGGATTTCAGATTCAAGTCTGCCTGTTTTGTGTTATGTGTGCAGAAAGACTTGCATAGAGCTCACTCTTTTTTTAAATGAATGAACACTCATTTTACTACTATTCCTTCTTGAGTTTGTCCAACCTTTTTGACAAAAAAAAATTAGCAAAGTGGTATTTTCAGAAGATTGTTTCTGTGGCATATACTCAGCAATTTTCAAAATTTTAGAGTATATATATATATATATATGCATGCTTTGTTTTGGCAAAGGTTTAATTTTTGTGTATCTAAACTGACAAAATAGGAAACCAAAAGAAGAGTATGGTGTCCTGGGTAAAGTAAGGTTGTTCTTGAAGTGCCTGTTTGCAATTAATCTGTGATAATTCACTCTCTAAATGAAATTATTTCTCTAATAATACACTGAACTGAGTTCAGTGTTTACTTGGAGCTGACCTCAAATTACCTGAATCATCTTCTATTAAGACTCCTATTTGTCTTGAAAGAAACATTAAGAAAGAATGAGCACTTGGATTTATAATAATTTTCAAAGACTGTGTTATTGTTCATTAAAATATTTTTGTCTTAGAGATGAAGATTCAGTCTAGCAAGGTACAGCAATTTCTACTGACTGAGAAATTGCAGGCTGTGTGTGAGGGAGAGCCAATTTTGTTGTTGAATTTCCAGAGCAGAGATTCTATGAAGCTGTTCACAGAACACACAGGGTTTTCCTTAATTTTTTAGATATTTTAATTGGCTGGGGATTCACTTTTATACTTCCATGGACCTGTACATTGTTTGTTGTCCAACAGGCAGATCAACAATACCATAGTAATTAAATTATTAACATAGATAATTGATTCATGTTTTTTAGGTAATATAGGCATCTAATAACCTAGATAAAAGCAACTAATAAAACCATAGTGTAGTTTGGATTTAAGAGGGGATCAAGCACTAATTGAGTGAACTCAGTTTTCATTAATCAAATATCTACCATGCTTTCTTAAACAAGTTTTAACTTTTGAAAAATTTAATTTTGTGGTTTTTTATCTTTTGCTGCTATTGGTATGAGGAGACCTTAAAAGAAAGTTTCTTCTTTCAAGAATGTAAACAATTTTTCTATCTACTGGTATAGACCATAGAAGTCCAGGGAGAGGGCTATTAAGCCAAGTTGCTTTATCACTGACTCCAAGTTTATAAAGTTGTTTTTCAGTGGATTTACGTGAAAACATAGTTGGAGTGACTAAAGGTGACGTGTCATTTGTTTGGCATTAGATATTCTAGTTTATTTTAATAAAATTTTGTGTAATTGTGCATGAGAAGAATGAATAAATGGGCATTTAGAAGGTTGATAGGTAAGTTTTTAGAAGGTTACATTTCCGGCTTATTTTTATACAGTGGAATTTTTGATGCTACAGTAAATTAAGAAGTTGGATGCTTTTCCTATGATATCCTATTTCACTAATACAGAATAACCTTGAGCCACAGTAGGGCAATAATTACCAAACTTAAATCAGAGACACACTCAGCCAAACAGCTGCTTTCAGTTTGTTAGGAGATCCATTTGATTTACTCCCTTGGTCAACGTTCATTAGTTTATAAGACAAAATTTCACTGGAGATTTTAACCCTGAATTCCCAATCTTGTTTGTTGCCTGCTGTAAAATTGCATGGTTTAAATGTCAGGGCCACTCAATATGTGGGGGAACTACTGTTGTGTTTTACATAGATCCCAGTTTTCTTGACAAGTGATTTCAAACACGAAAGGGTGCAGGTAGAATTCAGCCCCAGACATATTTCCAGATGACCTTTCTGTTCTGTGGGAAAAGAGGGAAAAGTATTGTGTAAGGTCAATGTCCTGCACTTTGGTGGTTTGTCAGCTAACATGGTGGATCACATAATTGTGACTATTTAGCAAACAAATTGTTTGTTTCACAAATTGTCAGTGGTTTTGTATATTTTACAAGGTCATCACATCTCTGCTATCTCACCCTGAAGTTTATATATTTCTGGGGTTTTGTTGTGAAGTTTGAAACCTAATGCTGGCCCCTATTTAGCGGTGAACTCAGCTGGTCTTAACCGTGCCTCTATTTCAACAACTGTCATTGTTTTTTACAGGGCTACTGTAACAGCAATATCAGTGATAATATGGTGATTGTCACAAGCTATTTAATGGCATTAGAGGTTACTTAAAGGAGAATGCAGACTTAAAATGTTGGAGGTTTTTTCTGTGTTGCAGAAGTTTTCTTATGTTTATTCTAGTATTGCTGGCTCTCTGGATTTTTTTTTCAGTTACTTGTGATGAACATATCTGTAAATTTTGAAAAATGACTGAATTTGTACATGAAAGTGGAAGGGCTGGTAAAATAAAGACATTTCTGATGTATTTATTTGCAGAATCAGTTCTGTTATTACAGTATGTTTTCATTCATGGTAGTCCAAAAAACAGGCGTGGAAAAAAGAAATTGTTAAATGTGTCTCATATCTTTAAAATTAGTTTAAAACTTGTCTTTGTATTAAATTGTTGATTGTTTTTAAACTTCACTAATAGCATTTCTTGCCCTTTCTGTTTATGATTTTCCATAAAAGATAGTCCTATACCTCATTACTCAAGTTCCTCATTGAGCACACTCAGGAATTTTGTGTTTGTTCCTTACTGTCTGGCAAGTCAACATTTCTAAAAAAAGGGGACCACAAAAGCTGCTCTTTTTGTGGTGCATCCTTATCAGTTGTGGAGCAAAAAAATAATGCTGTAGTTTTTGCATGGCCTTTTTTGTCATTAGATCACTTTGCAATAAATAACTACAGATTATCCTGCTCTTAGCAAGCAGAATTTTAATCTCACCACCTACATATCACATGAAAATATTAGTTTGTGTGCTCAAGGTTATCAAGGTAGCTGCATCTTAACTTCAGTCAATGTAAGTTGGTTGTATAGGAAACATGAATGTGTATACAATCAGATTGTACAACAGCTGGTTCATTTCATCTTCAGTGTCAGCGAGTGTCTCTGGGCTTTCACTTGGTAGAAAAAGCACAGCCCTGTTATCCCAACAAGAGGAGAAATAGTTTGGAGTGGAACTTAGAAGCCCAGAATGGGTAGAGGCAGGCAGTTTGCTATCTCAGTGAAGAAAGATCAACAGTGTAACTGTTTTGGAGCCAGGCTTTCACCAAGCACGTCCTCACTTCCACTGACTGGCTGTCTGGCTCTGGGTGATCCTGATTTGCTTCCCATAACCATTGCATTTGTTGTGCCCTGCCTCTCCTGGGCAGCTATTGAAAAGCTGAAAGCAAAAGGCTGAAAGGCTTGCTCTAAAAATATAAATGGATTTGCTGGGCTATCTTTTTTTGTTTTTGAGGAAGGTAATTATCTCTAGAGCCTGGAAATTATTCTTTCTGAAGGATTAAGTTTCTAGAAAGGCATCTCTATAGAGTGCTCATTCTTTAAAAAGGCTTTTGTGCAGTCTTTATCCTGTGTTATACTGTTGTGTGTTCTTGATGCTGTTACTCATACATTACAAATTAATACTTAGAAGAGAAATGAAGTGTGCAGTTAAAACTTTATGGCACCCAATATTACCATTGTGTTAAATCCATATATATATCAAATGATAGAAACAACATATATTTACTGAAGTTGGTCATTGTATTTGTGGATATCCTGACAATGCTGTCCAAGACATCTTCCTGTAAATTTGTTGTGAAGACCAGTTCATTCAAACATAACTAAAGTAAAAATTATATATTGATGTTCCAGCAAAAGAGGAATAAAGATAAGCTACTGTAAAGGGCTATTTCCTATTTTTATTTATGCATTCAACCCTGATAAAATTGGCCTTTTTACTAGAGTCAAAGGAAATAGGCTATTGATCCATTGGCTCTGAAAACCCATCTTCCTTGTGAATATAAAATAGCTTTCAACAGAGTAAGTCTTGAACTGGTTAGTGAAAAGAGCAGCTGCTCATCTCTGGAAGAAAAGAATTTGGAGAACTTTTTTCCAGAGAACACTCTGGAACTTGTTTTGCACACAAACAGAATGGGGTGATACAGGGACACCTTTCTTTTTACTACCTTTTTGCAATTGTGTATCAGGCAAGGTTGGGAGATTTTTTAAGTGTTTTTACTTTTTTTTAATTACATGATGAACTGCAGAAAATAGCTCTGATTTTTATCTTAAGTCCCTAACTCTAATTCCTTACATCTGTTAAAGGATCTTAGGTGAAAGGAGAATGTGATCTTCCTCTGGTGGTTATTCTTAGGCTCCCCTGAAGCCCTAGACAATTTCATATCCCTCAGCTAAATTCTGCATGCCAAGAGGAAGCCTAAAATTGGTGGGGTTTTAGATCTTGTGCTCTGAAATCCCTTTCTATTCTTTCTGCCTGCAGTTTATCACTCTGCAGTGGTCTCAGCCAGGATCTGAGGGTTCTTTCTTAGTTTCCCATATGGGGTCTTTCATTGTGCAAACAACCTCCAAAACAAACAAACAAGTAAATCTTGTCCTGGTTTTACTTACTTGATACCTGTGTTTTAGAGTTTCTGTCTTTGCCTAGAGCCAGGAAGGAAAAAAGCCAGTACACTTTGGACCCCAAGGGGTAAAGAGGAAATTTTCATGAAAATGGACTGTACTTTTGGTAATTGTTTTTTCATCAAAAGTTGTAAAACCTTTTGTCAGATACTTAAAAGACTCACAGAAATCTCCTTTTCAGATAAATGGGAATGCACTCTGCTGATGTTGATGCTAGAGAATAAAAAATTGTTCAGAGTTTCACTGACATTACTTACAGGAAGAAAGGGTTGCACATTATTTTTGTACTTTTTCAATCATAGAGTGGTATTCTTGCATCCTTTCAGCCCTGGCAGAAAAACCTATACATATTTAGCCCATACACTGCATAGTCTGAGTTTTTGAGATGTGAGGCAGGTGCAGACTTTGCCAGTTGTTCACCTTACTTAAGATGATAGATCAAACAAATGCTGTCTACAGCATACTAAATAAAAACAAAACTAAAAATTCAACGTGAAAAACTCAGATAGTGAGCTTCTTTGTGGGACCATCCACAGTGGTGAGTGAGCATTCTTTTGGCTCTTAGTCCTAGAGCAGAAAAAGAGAAGACAAACATTTGTGTTGTCACAGCTGAGCCCATTGATAGGAAGTTATTTGGTTAGTGGAAATGTAATTTGTCTTTGTTTCTTAGTGACAACTCCATGCTAGACCTGCTTTATGGTCCTCAGGAGCTATGTAATGTTGTGTTCAAGTGATTTATTTGCTAACTTAAGCGTGGTTAAATTTGTCTCTTCAGCAATGATACTTATAGTTTGTGAAAATTACCTGCTAAGGTAAGGCAATATTCAAAACTAAATTTAAGAAGCTTTTGAGGGAGAGTGGAGAGGAAGAATAGAAAACACCAGAGTACCCTTATTTAACTTCCTAATGATACCCCTGTGAAGATGGTGATTCCTTGGTACATTGTTAAATAGTTAGAGAATATACAAGAAAATGACAAAATTAGCCCATGTATTAATTTGCAGGTCCCCTGAAAAGGTGCTGAACTAAGATGATGACTCCATTTCAGTGAAGGAACTCTGTTCTTCTGAACAGTAAATGCTGAGAAATACTCCCTGAGCTTCTACTTGACTGGTATGAATTGTCAGTCATTGATATTGTAGAAGTTTGGTTTATTGGCTGTTATGATTACGGGGAGAGAAAGACAGAAAGACTTAGGATGCATTTTTGTATTTTCCCATTCATGCTGCTTATTCCACCTTTCCTGTCTGATATAAATTTCTTTGTATAAGTTTACTTGCCATCTTTGTTTCATATTACAAAGATGGCAAATGCAATAATAATCAAAGGTAGGTGCTCTCCTGCATGTCACTTACAGCAGAATACAAAAAAGTACACTTCACCAAAGAGACTGTGAGCCAGTCAATCCCCTGTGCATTTCACAGGAGCCATGGAGCCTCTTCCATGCGAAAAATCAGGAGTGGGGTGCGGAGAAGGCTACAGCAGGAGAATAAATACAGATGTTTGATAAGGAGGAAAGAATTAAACTTCACATGAATGATGTTCTAATGATGATTGCTGATCCCTTTACTTCAGTGGGCCTCATGCCTTATGAACTAAATGATGGTATTCAGAGGAGTCTCTGGCTTAAGAGTTAATTATATCAAATCCAGAGTAATAGCACTTGGAATGAACAAAAGATACTCAAAAAGTAGTGCAAGAAATATTTAGATTCCTCTGGCTAGAAACCACAATAAACTTCTTAGGGATCCCCATTAATTCCCATCTGGAAAAAGTCTGCCATGAAGATGCAAAACCATTGAATGAAATAAAGTAAATTACCATTCTGATAATTTGAATAGCAGAAAAAAATGGCAACAAAATTATTTTCTAAACAGTAAGTTTCATTAGCTAATTGAAATACAATAATTGCCTAATTAAAATATATAGGCATATTTTGGAAAATTCTGATACTTACTGCAGAATTACAGTAAATTGGGAAAAAAAAAGACCCAAACAAACCCACAATTATTATTTGCACATCAGTGGGACTTTATATGCTTGGGTACTTTTGAGTGCTTTAGAGGAGGTGTAAAATTCAATTGACCCTATTCAGAAGCAATCTTCAAAATCACTTACCTGTTTATGAAAGCTTTAAAAATGTCAGAATTATTTTAAAGTAAAATTAGTGATGTTGATGTTTCTTCACTTCAAATAGTTCTGTCTACTTGAGAATGTAAAATTCTCTGCTTTTTCCTCCGGTATGGTAATAATGTATATGAATATTGAATGTTGTAAGAATAATCCTGCTACTGAGAGCTGGAGCATAAGTAAGGGTGAAGCTTTCCTTATATATGAAAATTTGCACAATATCAGAGTAAATAAATAATAAAATAATAAAACAGAATAAAACATAATAAAACAGAAACAAACCAATAGCTTTTTATTGACTTAGCATGTATTTTAGGAGTTTTAACAGAAGAACAAATTAAGTTTTATGGTTGGTGGGAGAATTCCAGGTAATGGAACATAAAGAAGGTAAACACTTCTAGTCAGCAGGTAGCTTTGTTTTTTAAATCTTGTCACAGAACTGTCTCTAAGAACGGGAAATTTCTGTGAATTCATCTTGTAAGTTTGTACTACTAAACTTGGAATGCTTATATTCATGGTTTATTCAACTTTATCATTGTCATGAGAACTTTTATGTGGGGAATGTTTCCTAGATAACTACCTGTCATAGAATCCAATGAAAATATGATAATATGTCAGAATTTTTACTTAACTGTAAGTGAATGTTGGGAAAACTTACAATTACTGTTTTTTTTTTTATTTTCATGTCAAACACAATGCAGCTATAATTGATTTTAAATAAGAGAAGATAATTTGGGAGGAGCATAATTTCTTCCTCAAATGCCCATATTTACTTATGTCATGATTTCAATAATATCTACTAGGCAAGTATTGTTATGAGTTGCTTTTAGTAAGTTGAAATTCTTTGCTTCCAGGACTGCTACTGGTGTAAGAAGCACTTTTTTTTTCTCTGTACTACTCAACTAGAATTTACTTTTGTAGATGAGCAGTTTTCTTATATTTTCTTCTCAAATAATCTACAAATGTAATAGATTATCAGCTTTAATTAAATAAAATGTCAATGGCATTTCCATTGATAAGTCTTGCACAAAGTATATGAATCATTGGTTACAAGCTGAAATGCTATATTTATACATGTGTACATAAATTAATACATAAACTTTACACATTTGTAAAAGCTTGTATGCATATATAGCACATAATGTATATAGAATAGTGAATAAAGGCATTGATGACCTCAAGAAATGTCTGACTTTAACAAACGTATATCTTTAAATTGGAAATCTAATTATTTGCCTTAGATTTGCACTGCTCAGGAACTTAATGCAAGACTATGTTAAATAAACTTATTATTTCCGTTTTTCATTTAACCCGTGGGTTATGGTATGACCAATCTGTTTTATATCCTCAATCAACAGATGATTGTATTTGGTAATAATTTATCAAGAATAAAAATCTGTTTTTGAAACTAATCACCTCATGTTAGGTCTGCCCTTTTTCAGAACCACCATCTGATATTCATTTTGTCTGCAAGACAAACATACTGATGAAAATGCATCTACCACAGGATATAGCTAGGGGAATGAAGCAGTTCTACTCTCTGTATATATTTAGAATATTTTGTTTTCTCAACAGATGGAGCAAATTTTAGTATTAAAGGAAAAAAAATCAATTTTACATAGAATATAAACAATTTTTAAGAAGTACGTTTTGCATTTCTGATTAGTTTCCAGCAAAACATCCCATGGAATTTGAGGGTCAATTTGGGCCATATCAGGGTGAAAAGATTTAAAAGGTTGCTTTAACTGCTTTCTGTGTTTTCCATGAGAAGGCTGTATGTGGAGGTCAGAGAGTTCTGAGCAAGTCTTTGGATCTGGTCTACTGAATTTAAATGCCACGTTTTTCTTTTGGATGTTCTCCTCAGTCTCTGAAGTGGCTGTTTTTTGAACAGATTGAAAGCACAGATGAATTCATGCCCTGTGACTTCTGCCCTTCTCTGCTCAGACTTCTGTCCATTGCCTAACATGATGTATTCTTTTTTCAGGCTGTCTGCTGAGTCTTTTAGTTATTTTTGGGACTTTCCTAATCAAAGCTTCCCATAACACTAAAATATAGGCTTGATCAAGACAGTGTGAAAGCCCAATGCATGGTGTACTTGGAATAAGGAGCACAGATTTATACTCTGTATACAGTAGTTCTGTGACATTAACTTCTGTCCCACAAGGTCTGAACTGGGAATACCAAGCTCGTTTTAATTTGCAGTGCCAGCTAGATTTAGACTTTTTGACCCTACTGAAATTCTACTCAGGTTTTTATAGTGCAAAAAACTTATTAAATTTTAAAGTAAATCTCAAAAGAGGCAATAAACTGCTACAAAGTCATGAAATTATTTTTTTATTTTTGATTTTTAAGAACTGCACGTACTGCAGCTGGAATCCTTCCAGTGTTCTTTCTTCCACAACTGCTTTATTAAAATAAATCCAAACACTTTCCCAAGGAATTTATAAGTTGTTAGCAAAATTAGGAAGTTAGGAATTTTACTATGTCAAGTTTGTGTGACAGAGTATTTTTTAATACTACTTTTTAGCAGGCAGCTATCAATGTGATTTGAGATCACAACAGTAAGCAGTATTTACAATTCCAAGTAGTATATTCTGGAGTCAATATTTTACCTACAGATGAACTGTTCTTATTCTACACATTCATTTTATTTTTGGGAGGTGTTTTTTTTACAGACTTAAAGCCAGGGGGCTTTTCATTCCACTATAACTCTCACCCTTCCTCCACCCTAATTTTGCTGGTGTCTTGGCCACCATGACAACAGGGATTTTATCTGACAAAAAGTTTAAAAGCTTTGGAAAACAAAGAGGCTAAAAAAATGAAATACAGCTGTTTGCACACAAATATAAACCAGAAGGCCTCAAATCCTTTCTACTGATTGGCTGGATTACTTGAAATGTGGCTCATTGTTTCATAATAATCAGCAGTTATTTTTCCCTATTAAAATGTAGACTGGCAAAGTATTGGAAACAGCTTTCCCAATCCATTTCTATGAGGAACTGAGAATATAAAACATCCCTGTAACTTTTACTGCTTATATGTTAAGGACCCCACCAAAACAAAACTGCTTAGGTTCAAAATCCATTTTTATATGTATGCATATTAAAAATGGTTTTATATACTATTTTTCAATACTGAGGAGTCTTTTACAAAGTAGCATTCATCATTATTGGTGGTGCTGTGAGTAGGCAAATGTGGCATCTGCCATAAGTTCAGTTATAGCTCTCTTACATCTATAGGTGTGTTGATTCTATTTTGTTAAGAAAGGAAATGTTGGCCAGGATTCTGGAGGTTACACCCAAGCTTTAAAGAAAAATGATGGAAGATTAATTTCCAGCTGGATGCCAACCAAAGACAGGCAGAGATTTACAGCTCCTTCATTTATCACATCACATCACATCACATCACAGCAGGCTCAAGTCTATTGCTGAAGTTCACTTGCCCAGTATGGTTTTAATTTTACCTGTGTAACAGTACTTCACCTATACATACACATAATGGTATAAAATGCATAAGGTGTTGTTTTCTTGGTAATTTCAAATAATATGACTGTAGTATCAGGCTATCCAGGGAAATGGAATAAGGCTACAGTATAAAACAAAGCACAAATTCTGATCCAACATGTAGCCAGCAATGTGGGAGTCTGCATCCATGTGCTCCCTAGCAAAAGAAAGATTCTTAATTTGTAGTAATACTCAGCTACAAATACAGCAGAATTATACAAATTAATGAGAAAATGCAGATGATTTTTTTCTTCACTTCTGAGGTCCCTTGGGTGTGAGTTTAAGTAAGGAGCTCCTGTAATTCTCATTTTTTGGATATTCTGCATACTGGAAATTAGTGAAAGGCTGGCAACTTGAGTAGTAGTTTCTTTATAAGTGAATTGAATTTTCTCTTTGGTTTTGCGATATTTTTCTTTAAGAATGCATTCAATCTTGACTTGAAAAGTTAGTTAACATTAGCATTTTAAAAGTACAGTGTTCTTCCATTTTTGTGAAATTTGTCCTCCTTTCTTGTAAAGCAGGAGTCTTTTAATTTGTGTGTGTTCCTACTCACACCTAAAGCACTGAGGTGGTAACTTTGAGAAAGAAGTTATTACTTACATCTCTTTCAAAATGTAAATACTTGAGTACTGTGGAGAAGTCCAGCTCTTCAGCGTGTCAGGAGCTTGACAAAGCTGACTGGGCATTGTCTGATGCTGTTAACTCACTCTCACTAAGTGTGAGAGTCACTTAATACTTAAGGACTTGATAAATTATCTTCATTCTAATGATCTACCTCTTTCTGGAAGGATTAAGTTAAAATATGAGTAGTACTTTTAAAATTATACTTCTGTTTTAACTTGATGCAGTGAGTTTTGGATAATATGCTATGTGTTTTGATATATTTTATCATCTAAGTGTTCTTAAAGCATCATGAACAAATAAATATTTGATTGTCTTGTGCACATTTCTATTCTATACACATAGGATAATAATAAATGGAGAGGTATGCATGTGAGGTGTGGTTGAGAAAGTCCTATCACTGTGACCTATGCTGTCACTGGAATTTGCTAGGGAATTTTTTAATAGAACTGAGAAGAGTAGGATAAATAGAGATCTTCTGAAATATGTCCTCACCACTACCTTTTTAGTTTCAGTATAATAAGTTGTGTGAGGATACCTTGTGTTTCTCTATTGCTTCTTTGCTTCAGACCTGTTAAAAAAAATTGGACATCAAGAAAAGGTAAGGAGAAAAATCAAAAACTCATTGCTGTCAAAATTTTTCTTCAAAATCTGAAAGAAAATATTCTGATTTAGAAAGTGTTCTGCATAAAAGTCAGTTTTCTTGCGGTTGTACATGGATTCTTCAATATCCTTCAGTTCTGGAGAAGTTTCTCAGATAAATGTTTACTTCAAAAACATCAGATTAAAAAAGAGTTCTTCTCTTTTCTAGACTTTTATTTTGGAGGTCATATTTGTAGTTAGTCCACAGTATCTGAATTGTTGCTAAAGAATTAACAGTTGGTTTTGTTGAATGAGAAAAAAAAGGTGGAAAAAGACCATTGTTTCTCCTTGCCTTCCAAGTTTCTCACAGGGAGTGCAGAGTCCTGAGAAATTTTATATGTAAAATTATTTTGCTTTAGTCAGACTTCTTTGGGGAAGAATGTTCCTACAGCAGCAGAACTGTATTCATTTGAAGTTATCTCAAGAACTTAAAGTATATATTAAAAAAGTATATACATGTGGTAGATTTGTATATATGTATGTATGATTCTTGCTAATGAAGTACTGATTTCAAATGCACTCAGTTTTAAGAAATAGAAAATAAAACCAAAACATCAACAACGAATGGTTTTGGTGGTTCTGTTTGCTTTAATTGTATTGCTCTTTATCCGGCCCTCTTGATGAGGTTAATATAATTTTACATTCAGTGGCCAATTCTACATTTTGAAGTTTTCACACATGGTTTGAGTTTCTAGAGGTTTCCTTAATTTTATCCATGCATAAATTCAGTGTCTAGTCTAAGCTAGTTATCTAAGCTTCCTGTATTAAAGTGTACAGTGAGAGGCATCTTGTCCAAGACTGTCCTAAGATTGGTATCTAAAGTGGGGGCAAATGTTCTCCTCTGAAACTTTTATCTGTCCTGATTTAGTGGGAAATTGTTTCCTTAGACTAGTTACTTGACTTTTTGCCTAAGGTGATAGATGAGATAAATGCCACCCCATGCGATAAAGAACGTACTTTTAAGGCTTCCTCAGTGCAAGGAAACTAGGCTAGTGATTTTGGGGTGTCTTACACACTTAAGTAGTCCCATTGGCCCACTTATGTAGTCCCATGAGAAGCCCAGCTTCTCATTCTTTTAAAGATAAATCCATGCAAGATGGACCCAAACCAGAAAGTTGACTTCTGTTTTCTAGAGAGTAGTTTTGTACCACTTTGCTGTGTACCCATTCAGTTCTTGATATATCATATCAGAGTCTTGGGAGAAGCGAATTTAAGTGTAGTGTATTCCCTGGAACTACTCCATGGGTTTCTTAAAACCACTGTACAGAATGAGGAGCTTAGTGATCCTCAGTTTTAATTCTAGCTCAGATTCCAAAAGCTCAATGTTAAGAACATTTTATTACTGCTTTACAGTTTAGCCTTCTGTCAATAGTTTGGTCTGCAAATGAAACAAGCATGTCTTCCTAGGGCTAAGCATGGGTACAAAGGCAGTTTCCATGGTTCAGCTGACGCATGTTAACTAGTTGAACTGAGATAACTGGATCCTGTGGCTGTGCCGTTTTTATTTCTCTAGGAAAATCATAGAGCGTCTCTGGCTCTGCCTTGCTTAGAGCCAAAAGAAATAGAGGTAGAGACTGAGACAGACTAGAAATCATAATCTTGGCAGTGCACTGAAATTCATTTATTTGAGTGCAAGCATACTATGTCACAGTTGCTCCCAACATAATTTGAGGCAGATACCCTCAGTCTGTCCTCCTCCAAACTGAGTTTACAGTTCCTATCACTATTTCCAGCTGTAGGAGAGGCAAAAAGTCTGAAAGCTTCAGTATTCCCCCTTTTCATAGAAATGTAGGTGAAAACCTCACTTATCTCTGGGAAACCATGTATTTAGCCTGTATTTGCTATGTATTAACTGCAGCTTGTGAGAAACTATACATCCTGTTGTTTTACTTTTAATATTAGATTTCTGATTCATGTTGGTATGAATTCAAATCTGCCTGTCTCTTTAATCCTGCTGGGAGGGTGAGAAAATTATTACATTTCAGATAAATTGGATCAGTAGGAAATATTGCTTCCTTATCCTCTAAAAACCTCTAACTGTGTAGTACCAGAATATTCTCGAAACTTAGATCACAGTTCACAGCATTGTGCAAAGAGAGTCAGGCATCTGGAATATTGTGAAGCTTGAATGGCATGGGAAGACATTTCAGTTTTTTTTGCTTGAGCTTGTGCATCTGTTTTTTTTTTTTTTTACCTTGGTCACTGCAGTAGAATAAAACAGACAGAAAAGGATTATAGTCATGGAGAGAGCAGGAACACAGACATTTTTAACAGTGAATTGAAAACAGGATGGGCCTATTTGCTTTAATTTACTGCTGTGTGTGTCTTTTCACTAATTTTACTCGGATTCAGGCATTCCAGTGTGACTGTGAGGTCATAAGTAGCAACTAGGGTAGACATTCAGGATACTTTCAGCTCTCATTAAAATTAACTGGAATTGAGAGTTCTTACAATCTGGCATCATTGGGTCCATCCTTAGCACCTTTTTGAAAGGCCATTATAAATAAAGCTTCTTAGTAGATTTAGATGAAGTTATATAGGCGTGTCTAATATTGAGGATATGCTGGATTTAGTGACTGAAAAAGGAATTAATTATTATGCTTCACATCATCAATTACATCATCATATATATGTTTACTTTATCACGTCCCTTTTTAACATGCTTTGGCAATTGTTGCATTGGGAGACAAATATTTTTGCTAAGACTAATTCTAAAGGAAATATGACTTTGTAGTGAACTCCAGTAATGATTCCTCATGTGAGAGAAGGTGTTATAAGACTGAATTTTGAGCAAGTTGGAAAGTGTAATGTTGGCTGCATGTCTCAACTAAATGTATTAGCTGACCATGAGAAAAGGATGTGCTTTTAGCTGAGAAACAATTGGACAGAAAAGATGACTGCTATGCCAAACTGAATGACAAGCCACTAGAGAAAATGCTCTGTGGCAGTTTCTTTTGAAGTGAGTTTCTAGATCTTTGGAAGGAGCTTGCTAGGGCTAGACTGGAAGTCCTCTGTAATTATTTGACTGCCAGAAGTTGAACTTACACATGGTTGTACAACATACACTTACATCAGGAACAGAGTGAGATTCAGGAATAAACAGAGCAAAGTAGCCATGTGCTGCTTATGGTTGTTTTGTATGGCACTGTTACCATAAAATACTGCTGACTCCTGCTGATTTGGACACACAGCTGCTAGCAAATCGTGCCATTAGGCTCACAGTGTTCTCATGCACTGTGGCTGCAGCCAGGGACTGGCAGCTCTAGGTGTCTGCAGCATCAAATTAGGGGGTGATAGAAAAAGAACCTAAGAGGAGGATGTCCAGGACACCTACCTGCTGCCCTCAGTTTAAGACTGACAGTAGCTAAAAATTAAAATTTTACAAGTATAATAAGAACACAGAGTTTAGAGTTAAGCAACTGGAGCAGCCAATAGAAAAAATGAAGTGTTTTTGAAGGGAAAATCGATATATTGGAACAATGGGAAGATTCTTGATCCACTTTTCAGTTGAGATGCATTTCTAAAGTTGCAGAGTGAGTGCTTCATCCAGTTAGGATCCAAATTGAGAATGTGTCATCTGAAAGTGGGATACAGCAGCCCTCTTTGTTATGTAATTGCTATTGACAAGCACAAAAAATCAGTGTGGTTTGAATTCCCTCCAGCCTGAAGAGATTAACCACCCTTCCTTCCTGAATGCTAGATGAGTCCCCTGCTGCTGTGTCCCAGAAAATAATTGTACCAGTGGAGGTTCATCCTTCACCTGTGCTGCTTGGAGTGGGATGTGATGTTGCCAGGAATTCAAGAAGGCAAACAGACATGAGCAAGCTGGAGTTGTGAAACTAATAGAAGGGAGGGAACCAAGTAATTTCTCTATTTAATTCCAAAGGGAGGCAAAGTAAAAAAAAACAACAAAAAACAAAAAAGCCCCCCCCAAAAAAACAATCAGAAATATAAATTTCCAGATGCTACAGTCTCAAAAGTAATACAATAGCAGGTACAACACAATATATCCTCTGTGAAATGACAAAAGGGAAACTACACTGACTGAATTTTTATTAGTCAGAACATGGGAAACAGTTCCACATGAATAAGGCAGCTAGACTTTG